>NC_136324.1:3918760-3941508 GCF_964198595.1 Lampetra fluviatilis
GTAGGGCGCTCTAGACAGTGGGAGCAGCGGGGGAAAAGAAGCGACCCCCCCCCCCCACGCTGAGCGAACGTTGAGTGACAGACGCGCACATAGAGATGGACACGCGGAGAGATACGGAGAGAGAGAGACATCGAGACGGAAATACAGATGCCATGATAGAAGTGTTTTGGGTTAGATCGCATACATGTGTCGTTAACCCCGCCACCACCCGACACAGCCAATTAGTAAATACAAGTTGCTCGTACAGCTCAGCGGTGTGCTGGAGAGTAAGCCGACAAAAAATATAATTCAGAATTGTACAAATTTACAATGAGAAATTTACAAGAGTAAATTGTACATTTACAATTGTAGATTTGCATTTACAATGGTTGTTTATGTTTGTGGCATATTTTGTTTACGTGACAGACCGTACTAATTGGCTGTGTCGGGTGGTGGCAGATTTAACGACGCATTTAGGTTCACGCGATCTCATCAAACAACCTCTAATATTGACGATGTTGGTCACGACACGCCCCCTGCTTGTTGCAGATGCTTTGAAGTATTGGGAGAGGTCTTCCTGCAGCAGTGGATAGATCATGGTAGCTGCTGCTGCTGCTGATGATGATGATGATGTTCTGTAAAATTTAAAATGTGCACATCTCAAAAGACAAACTCAACGTCTGCACGGAAAAAAATATATATTTATATATATTTATATTTTTTACACATCCCATCAGCCACACGGCCTTCTGGGAATTGCATACTTTCAGCAGAAATTGCTTTAACGCAAGGAAAAAAAAGAACCTGGACCGGTTTCGACAAACCAGTGTCTCATCAGCAGGATCGGGCTTTCGTGAAGCAATGCTGGTGAAATCACGGACGTTTATAACTCTCTCGGTGTCTGCGAATCGTTTTCACGATCCACGTGTTTGCTCGTGAAAGGTGCCCTCATTGACCCTGGCCACTCACACGCCTATCCAACCCGCACCAGACCAAACAAAGACAAAGCTCCCCCGTATAGCCTGTAACAGACTCTCGGGGCAAGTGCTGTTAGCGAGCACCTACGAAGGGCGGCCGGGCACACGAGTGGGGTGGTGTGTGCCGACAATACGCCCGGGGCCGCCTTTGTCTCTCCACTTGTGACGTTCACCTACACACCGAACCAGGCACTCGTTTTAGCGAGTTCGATGATTATTGTTACGATGATTATTATTATACCCATCGTGAGTGGGAATTGAACTCGGGTCGCCCGGGTCAGTGGCGTGGTGCGCCAACCACTGCGCCACCGCTCCCCCATACGAACACTCGCACGGCGAAACACGCACACACACAGACACAACAACAACAACCGCCGCCATTCGCCACTAAGTGGCGGTGACGTCAACTCAACACGACGCTTGTGCCAGGCCATGTGCACTTTGAGGCCACGTGAAGTGTCGAACGACCGCTGGCAGGAAGTCACGGGGCAGACCCAGGTGCCACGGGTCGACTGACTGAGATGACTGAGATGACTGGCTGATGCACCACCTGTGCCCCCTTACTGTGCCAACTTGCTGCGCTTTAGCCACCCGGCGCTCCGCTCGTTGTTGTGAGCATCGCTCCTCCGCCCTCCGTTGTTGTTGGAGGGCGACTGCTTCCAACTGCCCAGTAGCAGCGTCCTTCACGAGCCTCCTCCACAGAAGCCGATCTTGACACCGCTGGTACCAGTCATCGGCAAGTCCACTCAGCCCCACATCCTCCTGTACCACATCACTCCATCTCTTCTCTAGCCCGTGCCGCGCCCGTTTAGCCCCCTCGATCCGGCCGAACAAAAGCTGTTTAGCCATACGGTGGCTGGGCATGCGGGCTACGTGACCCAGCCAACGCAGCCTTGCCTGCCGGAGGAGCTCACCGATGGGACTTTGTCCAGATCTTTCACACACGCACACACACAAACACAAACAAAGATCCCCCATTTATCCTTAACAGACTGTAGGGGCAAGTGTTGTTAGCGAGCACCAATGAAGGCCGGCACCGCACACGAGGGGGTCGGTGGCCAACACCACGCCCGGCCGCCTTTGTCTTCCTAGTGACGGTGTTTACACATCGCACCAGGTACTCATGTGAGGCTGAGTCGACCTAGGGGAGGCCCGGGACCGGTTCAGATAATCGTCATTGGTGTTGGCCGTGAGCGGGATTTGAACCCGGGTCGCCGGGTTCATAGCGCAGCGCGCTAACCGCTGCACTACCGCTCCCCACACACACACACGAACACACACACACACGCGCACACACGCACACGCGCACACACGCACACACACACGCGCACACACGCACACACGCACACGCGCACACACGCACACACACGCGCACACACGCACACACGCGCGCACACACGCGCTCAGAAAGATGTGCGCGCGGGGGCTCTGCAGACAATGCCAGAACATTATGCGACGATGGCGGGGGAGTGGGGGGAGCTTTCGATACGCACACTCATTGATTTGTTCCTAACATTGTTTTGATTTTACAAAAAAAAAACACGTGTATGTGTGTATCAGCTCATATTGCACTATCACGCAAGTGCTCGCGCGAATGTGTATTTGCCTTTGCATGTATACACGTGTGTATGTATGCAGATGTATGTATGCATTTTTGGTGTGTGTGAAGTTCAACATCCGTACAAGTGTGTCTGTGTGTGTGTGTTATTGTTTGTGCGCAGCGGTTAGGGCGCTGCGCTCCGAAGCCGGTGACCCGAGTTCGATTCCCGCTCACGGCCAACACCGGTGACGATTATCTGAACCGGTCCTGGGCCTTCCCTAAGTCGACTCAGCCTCAAATGAGAACCTGGTGCGGTGTGTAAAACATCGCCACTGGGGAGACAAAAGCGGCCGGGCGTGGTGCTGACCACCCACCCCCTCGTGTGCCGTGCCGACCTTCATAGGTGCTCGCAAACAGCACTTGTCCCTACAGTCTGTTAGGATATACGGGGGATCTTTGCCTTTGTGTACGTATGTGCGTGTATGGAGAGGTTTCGTGTAGCCATTGGTGCGCTGTGCTTCGAGCTCGGCAACCCGAGTTCGATTCCCACTCACGACCAACAAACACCAGGAACGATCATCTGAACTGCTCCTGGACCTCCCCTAGGTCGACTCAACCTCAAACGAGCACTCTACCTGGTGCAATGTGCGTACATCAGCGCCGCGGGAAGACAAAGGCGGCCCTTCATAGTTGCCGCTACTCGCAAACGGCACTTGCCCCAACGGCGTGTGGAAGGCTACCCGGGGGCACCTTTGTCTGTGCCTGCGTCTCGCCGCGTCTCTCTCTCTATTCACGCGTGCACGTGCGTCAGGCGCTCCGCGTTTAATTGGGGACCGGGGATCTCGCGCCGTCGATCGATCGGCGTTCGCGTCCCCCTTTTATTCGCGTTTAAGAGACAATGAACGAGAAATATTAAGAGAGAGAGAGAGACATGAGAGAGAGAGAGAGACGTGGGCAAAGAGAGCACGTGCGCGCGCGCGTGTGAATCTCGATAATAATAATTCGGTAATTATAGCTTACTTCTACAGGGTGCTTCAAAACAATGTTAACACTTACATGGGACCATCGCTTTTTTTATAGAAAAAAAACGGATGATACAACACTGTAACGTGATAACAAATGTACGTTAATAGCTTTAAAAAAGTTAAAGAGTTTCAACTTGTTCGCCATTATTGTCAACGCTTGCAATGGAATCTTCTCCAGGTGGTCTCCACAGCCCGGGAGCATATTGATTGTGGTATTGCTGCGAATTCTCGGAAGTGTTAACATCTTTTTGAAGCACCCCATATATTGGTGCCTACTGTCAAAGGATCTCAAGGAGTTTTACATCGGTGCCAATGGGGGGGGGGGGAGGGGGGGTCAGAAGTCGCTGAGTTAAATATGAAACGCCTTAAAAATATATGAATTCATCTTCTTGGTTCTTTCGGTAAAGTCACGTAGAATGGAAATAAAAAAATAATACAAATAAAACATAATAAAACAATTCTCACGACGTTTCGGAAACGTTTCGGAAACGTCGTGAGAATTGTTTTATTATGTTTTATTTTTATTATTTTATTATTTCCATTCTACGTGACTTTACCGAAAGAACCAAGAAGATGAATCCCTGCAGTCACGAAAGCTTTAAATCGAAATATATGAATTATTGTATTGCTGGCCCTTGAAGGTCCCAGGCCACCAGGATTTCCCGTGATGGCTTTGGGCAGAGAGTTCCATAGCTCGACTGCCATGGAAGCGAGCACCAATAAATCGCTGCCCATGGGACTGGAACTTCGTTCTGGGAATGAAGAAGGAGAAAGGAAAGAAGATCTCAGATCTGCCGACCTCGGGGTTCTTGCTGGTGCGTAGGGGCCTCAGAAGCAGCAGCAGTAGCAGCTCCCTAAAACACGGGGGGAGCGAGATGATTCAGGGCCATGGGTGATCGTTCAGGGCCAATTGCCACGGCCCCCCGGACGCATCGCCTGATCGGTGGTCATTGTCAACACAAATGAGGATCCACGTTTGTCTGTGTGTTTTTATGTTGGGGGGAGCGCGGGGAGGGGGGGGGTAATGCCACTTTGATAGTTTTATGTCAACATTCTCGAGCATTTCTGGTCATGAATGTGACAGATTCTTTTTGTGGCTCTTTGGCGTTTACGGTGGCGGTGCACAAACAACAAGAATAAACTAATTTTTGGTTCTTTCGGTAAAGTCACGTAGAAGGGAAATAACAAAATAATAATAATAAAACATAATAAGATAAAATTCTCACGACGTTTCGTCCTGAATGGACGCTGTCTTTCCGACAGCCCTGTTCTTCACCTGAGGACGGCTGCTTGCGTTGTGGCCGAAACGTCGTGAGAATTTTATCTTATTAAGTTTTATTTTCATTATTTCATAATTTCCCTTCTACGTGACTTTACGGAAAGAACCAAGAATATGAATCCCTGCAGTCACGAAAGCTTTAAATCGAAAAAAAAACATGAAACAACTCAATATATTCGTCAATAACATCGTGGCGTTAAAATGACATTCATATAAACAGTCGACGTTTCGGGCAATGCCCCTTCTTCATAGCACAACAGAGAGAGAGAGGCCAGCGAATACTCTCTTCACGATTCGACATCATGCTCCTTTCTTGGCAGCGTCTCTGAGGCTCGTTGTCTGAGTTGTCCTTGCTGCGTGTAAGTGGTTCTGAGTCATTTCCATCTCCGCTGTGGTAGCGCAGTTTTTTTTTTATCATCTATCGAGATGATGGGGTGAGGTTTATTTCTTCGTCGAGGGTGGAATCCGCATTATCCACTACACACATCAAGTGGGAGATGATGATGATGATGTCTCTCTTTGGTCCCTTGCCTGGCGCGCTCCAGACTGGCGAGTCAAAGTCGTGGTCCCGAATGAAGGAGGAGGAGGCGGAGAAAAATGAGGAGCAGAAAGAGAAGGAGGAGCAGGAACGGAAAAGAAAGCGAATTATCTGCCTTATTTATTTTGATTCATATACTAGTCCGGTCCATATTCACGCGCAGACGAAGACAAACAATATGTTCGCAGTCATTACACGCGAAGCGCTTGCCACAAACGAACCACAATAGCTCGCTGCTGATATCGTGAAGGAGCATAAACCATCATCACGCCAACTCGGCTCATCCCCAGCAGCAGCAGCAGCAGCGGCTTTTGGCTCGGCGCTTTCAGATGAGCTTCTGGCGGCCGTCTGGAACGCTCTCGCTTCCGATATTAGGAAGCCATCTGGAGCTACGCGCTAGATTAAAAACTCATTTCTTTCGAGCTTGCTTTCTGTGTTTAGTTTATTGTCGTTTCACCGCACCTTCCCATGAGCGAGGCTGGCTACGTACGGTGCGATAGAAGTTCAACGTACATGCATGCATGCAAAGATCCCCCGTATAGCCTATACCCGACTTTTGGGGCGAGTGCTGTGAGCGAGTACGTGTGGGAGCCAGGCCAGGCGTACGATGGGACTGGGTGACCAACACCACGCCCGGCCGCCTTTGTCTCCCTAGTGGCGATTTTACAAACCTCACCAGGTACTCATTTGAGACTGAGTCGACCTAGGGGGGCCCATCACCGGTTCAGATATTCGCCACTGATCTCCCGCTTCTTGTCGGAAATCGAACCAAGTCCGTTGGGTTCGTAGCGCAGAATGCTAACCGCCGCGCCACCGCTCCCAAGTGCACACAACAGACAAAGATCACCCTCATAGCTTGCACCGACTGTTGAGGCAAGTTCTGCTATCCAGCACCTATGCAGACCAGCACACTAGCACACACACACAGCTATATACACGTATACACAAAGACAAACAAAGATCCCCCGTACAGCCTGAACAGACTGTTGGGGCAAGAGCTGTTAGCGAGCACCTATGAGGGCCGGAACGTCATACGGGGGGGTGGGTGGCCAGTACCTTCGTCTCCCTAGTGGCGATTTTACAAACCTCACCAGGTACTCATTTGAGACTGAGTCGGAGGCCCAGGTCCGGTTCAGATTATCGTCACTTGTGTTGGCTGTGAGCTGGACTCGAACTCGGGTCGCTGGGTTCGTAGCGCAGCGCGCTAACCGCTACACCACCGCTCCCCACACCTATACACACACACACCGATATACGTACGTACGCATAAACACACATATACACATATACTGTACACGCATACACAAAGCACAAACACAAAACACGCGCATCCTTTCACCTGCTCACATCTCCTAATTGAGTGGCGTCAGTCTAGTTGGAGGGGGGGTGGGGGGGATGGGAGAGGGGAGGGGAGGGGGGATGTGAGGGGGGAGGGGAAGACGGGAGGGGGGATGGGAGGGGGGGAGATTGACGGAGAAAGAGCGAAGCCAGAATCACGACAGAATTCCTTATCTCACTGCTCTTTCTCTCTCTTTCACTCATTGTACAATCTGTGCTATTATGAAGGGCCATCGTTCGAAATGTCACCAATTGAGTCTGTTGTGGGGTGGGTGAGTTGTTGTTGTTGTTGTTGTTGTTGTTAATCCGCGCAAATAGATGATCCCCATTTCCGTTCGTCTCCCCGAGAAACTCGTGGGGAATTCTCGGACGAGAGGAGTAATTGTCGCGTTCGGCACAAAAACATCTCCGTCTCGTATTAATTTAGCGAGTCGGTGCCACATACCGCTTCATCACCGTTAGTTCTGGAGCACGTAATTACCGGTACACGCCCCTCCCCCACCCGAAACTCGGGGTATCGTAAATTAACGACATTAGCGTCCGTGGCTCGGTAATTATCGGCACCACAATGGGCACGCACACGCACACGCACACAAAGATCCCCCGTGTAGCCTACGCAGACTTATGGGACCGACGAAGGCCGGTAGGGCACACGGGGGAGGGGGACGGGGGTGGTAGCCAACACCACCGCGCCAGGTACTCATTTGAGGCTGAGTCGACCTTGGGAAGGAACCAGTACCGGTTTAGATAATCGTCACTCGTGTTGGTGGTGCGCTGGTCGGCAGGTTCGTAGGGTACCGCTCCCCTCCACCCCCCCGACGCACAAAGGCAAAAATCCCCCGTGTAGCCTTAACAGATTGTTTAGGGCAAGCGCTGTTGGCGAGCACCTATGAATGCCGGAACGGCAACACACGGAGGTGGGTTGCCAGCACCACACCCGACCGCCTTTGTCTCTCTAGTGGCGATGTTCATACACCGCGCCAGGTACTCATTTGAGGCTGAGTGGACCTATGAGAGTCCCGGGACCGGTTCAAACATTCGCCACTGTTATTGATCGTGAGCGGGAATCAAACTCAGGTGACCAGGTTTGTAGCGCAACGCCGAACCACTACACGTGCGCTCCTCGCACACGCACGCGCACGCACGCACACGCACGCACACAAAGACAAATATCCCCCGTTTAGCCAAGTGCTGTTAGCGAGCACCCGACCGCCTTTGTCTCCCTAGTGGCGATGTTTACACACCGCACCAGGTACTCATATTAGGTTGAGTCGACCTAGAGGAGACCCGGGGCCAGCTCACATAATCGTCCCTGGTGTTGGCCGTGAGCGGGAATCGAACTTGCGTCGCCAGGTTCGTAGCGCAGCGTGCTAGCCGCTACTCCACCGCTCCCCATATACACACGCACACACACACGCACACACATACGGACACACACGCACATGCGGACACACGCAAGCAAGCACGTGCACACACGCCTGTTCGCGAGCCGGCAACTGGCACAGCACCACAGCAGCACACACACACACACAAAGAAACATATCCCCCTTATAGCCTACAGAGACTATTCGGGCAAGTGCTGTTCGTGAGCACCTATGAACGCCAGCACGGCACACAGATGAGTGGGTGGGTGACCAACACCACGCCCAGCCACCTGCATGTTGTTTACACAGCACACGAGGTACTCATTTAAGGCTGCGTCGACCTAAGCGAGGTCCAGGACCGGTTTCAAATATTCGCCACTGTTATTACGGCTCCCTTGAGTGGCAGATTTGTGCCAGACAGGCGCCAAGTATTGAATCAAAATAAATAAAAATGATTTGACTTGACGTTTGGCTGCGAGCGGGAATCGAGCTCGGGTCGCTCACAATACGCTCGAGACAATGCGGCGGACGAGACAACACAGGCGAGACAATACGTATTAGACAATACGGGCGAGACAATACAAACGAGACAATACATAAGAGACAATACGAACTCAACAATACGAATGAGACAAGAAGGAAGAGACATACGAATTAGACAAGACGGGCGAGACAATACAAACGAGACAATACATAAGAGACAATACGAACTCAACAATACGAATGAGACAAGAAGGAAGAGACATACGAATTAGACAATACGGGCGAGACAATACAAACGAGACAATGCATAAGAGACAATACGAACTCAACAATACGAATGAGACAAGAAGAAGAGACATACGAATTAGACAAGACGGGCGAGACAATACAAACGAGACAATACATAAGAGACAATACGAACTCAACAATACAAACGAAACAATACGAACAAGACAATACGAACTAGACAATACGAACGAGATGGAATAAACGAGTCAGTCATTTCAAACGAGTCAGTTACAAATACAACACCGACGGAACATCGTGACATTCCCCAAAAATCTCATCGTGACCCACAAATCGTGACTCTGCTCCCATTCCCGTGGTGGTTGTTGGTGGGAGTTGTTGTGTGTGGAGGGGGGGCTTGGAGTTGGGGCTGAGTGGGGAGGGAAAATGGGAGGAGTGGGGGGCTCTGAGTAAACCGTCGCATGCATTACCGACTTACTCTTTGGTTCTTTCGGTAAAGTGACGTATAAAGATAAAATAATAAATTAAATACTAGCATACGACGTTTCGATTGCAACACAAGCAATCGTCATCAGGTATAAATGAAATAGAAACACAAATCTAGTATACTTAGAAATGTAATGTAATACAACAGAGAGTCGGATAACATAACAGTCAACACCCTACCAGGTTGATCACGTTCTTCCTGAGAATGCTAAATTTGAGAGAGAGATAAAACACCGACTTACCCACCGGTATACATACGAATTGGAGGGGGTGCAGGAGAGTTGGGGGGGGGGGGGGTCAGGGGGGCGGGGCTGTTGGAGGAGGGGGTGGGGGGGACACAGAACCACATCACGTGCAGGCGGGCGCGCCGTCGTTATGAATAGGGCCGTGATGTCATCCTCCATCGCGTCTCTGAGCGGGCGGCTGAGTCGGGTCGGGGCTTGGGTGTCCGTGTCGGTGCCCCCATCACTGCCGTGCCCCCATTAGCGCGGTCACTCACAGCGGCGCGCACCTGGCCCTGCCACTCGGAGCGGGAAGGGTTCGCTCCAAATCCCATACACACTCCCCCCCACCACCACCATCCCATCTCCCCCCCACCACCATCTCCTGGCCCCCCACCACCACCATCCCCTGGCCCCCCACCACCACCATCCCCTGCCCCCCCACCACCACCATCCCCTGGCCCCCCACCACCACCATCCCCTGGCCCCCCACCACCACCACCATCCCCTGCCCCCCCCCACCACCACCATCCCCTGGCCCCCCACCACCACCATCCCCTGCCCCCCCACCACCACCATCCCCAGGCCCCCACCACCACCATCCCCTGCCCCCCCACCACCACCATCCCCTGCCCCCCCACCACCACCATCCCCAGGCCCCCTACCACCACCATCCCCTGCCCCCCCACCACCACCATCCCCTGCCCCCCCACCACCACCATCCCCTGCCCCCCCACCACCACCATCCCCTGCCCCCCCACCACCACCATCCCCTGGCCCCCCACCACCACCATCCCCTGCCCCCCCACCACCACCATCCCCTGCCCCCCCACCACCATCATCCCCTGCCCCCCCACCACCACCATCCCCTGCCCCACCACCACCATCCCCTGCCCCCCCACCACCACCATCCCCAGGCCCCCCACCACCACCATCCCCTGCCCCCCCACCACCACCATCCCCTGCCCCTCCACCACCACCATCCCCTGCCGCCCCACCACCACCATCCCCTGCCCCCCCACCACCACCATCCCCTGCCCCCCCACCACCACCATCCCCTGGCCCCCCACCACCACCATCCCCTGCCCCCCCCACCACCACCATCCCCTGGCCTCCCACCACCACCATCCCCTGGCCCCCCACCACCACCGTCCCCTGGCCCCCCACCACTACCATCCACTCTCCCCCCACCATCATCATCCCTAGCCCCCCCCCCCACCACCACCACAGCCCCTTCCATCGCCCCCCCCCCACCCAACAAATTTTAGTGTAGGGACATCAATAAGGGATACTGCAATGTAGGTGTTTTGTTGAATTTCTTTCGCGCCGTACGTAGCCAACCTCGCTAATGGGAGTTTGCGAGAAATGCCGCGCGGCAAAAAAAACAACAACAACAACAACACAAAACTTGGACTTGCGCCGCAGTTGGGATGAATGTTTCTCCACTGAAGACTCCCCCCAACAGCCTGTAACAGCCTGTAACAGGCTGTTACAGGCTGTTGGGGCAAGTGCAGTTAGAGAGCGCCTATGAAGGCCGGCACTGTGGTACACGAGCGAGTGTGGGGGGGGGGGGGGGTAAGGGCAGCACCACGCCCGATCGCCTTTCACCTCCCCACACCCTCCCTCCTCGCCAACCAAGCCAGCAGTATCAAGCGTGCCGTGGGGGAAGGTGTGGGTATCTCTCACCTATTCCACCACGTCGGGTGAACGTGGGAGAGTTCGGCTCTCGATTAGAGGGGAGGGGGGGGGGCTCTCTAGAACTCTACCCCCCCTAGCGGTGGGCCCGGGGGGGAGGGGGGGGGGGGCTTCCGACAGCAGTGGCGTGAGCAGAGCAGTTGCAGGACTGCGCCTTTAGCGTCGGCATGAACGAGCGTAGGGCGGCTGGGAATGTGAGCCCGTGTGACTTATTTGGGGTTCAGGAGATCTGGGGGTATTAGCGAGGAAGACGTTTTGACTACGGGGAAGAGGTGACAGCCAACATTGTGCCACGTTAAATATAATTATTATCAAAGCAACATCATCATTATCACTCACGTGTTATCAATTGCCTATTGTATGTTCTCAATTGTATTTTCATTCTCTCCACGGTGCCATTGTACTATGATCGTTACATGTTATAGATTATTGTACGGTATCATTATCATCAAAATTATAATTTAAGACAATTATTCATCTAATTGTCTTATCGCGACCTTTTACTTTATACAAATTAGTTAATTTATAAGTAATACTTCGTAGTTATTGAAGAGCTTGCCTGTTATTCAATAGCCACTATTCGTGTATATAGATATGTATAAGCCTATTTTTTTTCAACTGTTCGTCAGAAAATATGTAAATTATTTTTTATTCTTATCAGAACCCCCACGGTGTGGACCGGTAAAGTCTCTAACCATTGTCGTCCACTCAGTCTCTCTACTGGCCTTCTCTATCTGTGCGCTAAGAAGAAGGGCCAGTGCCCGAAACGTCGCCTATAATACAGGATGCTTCAAAAAAACGTTAACACTTCCGAGAATTTGCAACAACACCACGAGAAAATGTGCTGCCTACGGGCTCTGGGCTCTGGAGACCACCTGGAGAAGATTCCAGGCACGCGTTGACAACGATGACGAACAAAGTGGGAGACTAAATTTTGATTTAAAGCTTTCGTGACTGCAGGGATTCGAATTCTTGATTCTTTCGGTAAAGTCACGTAGAAGGGAAATAATGAAACAATAAAAATATTAAACAATAAAAATTATCACGACGTTTCGACTGCAACACAAGCAATCATCATCAGGTGTGAAATCCACAGCAAAAAAAAATGTTCCCTTCTACGTGACTTTATCGAAAGAACCAAGAATAAGTGGGATACTCTTTTACTTTTTGAAGCTATTAACATTACATTTGTCATCATGTTACAGTGTAGTATTATCCGTTATATTTCCATACAAATTGATAGTCCCATATAAGTGTTACCATTTTTTGAAGGACCCTGTAAAATATTGTAAAATATTATTCTCTTAAGGCACGTTTGTTGACGAGTTTGTTGAGGGTTTTTTTTTGGTATAGTGTTCCTTGGATCTTAGCAGTACAAACTACGTCTCTGACACGGCCATTATGCACCCCATTAGGGAGCGAGACATCCAGAGCCTGGACTCAGACATTCAGCATTGCCAGCTCATTGTATCTGACACGGCCAATGTCAATTCCCCGACACACCACACGCACGCGCTCACATCCTGGGCTTGAACCCAGACTCTCCGCGTGCTTGGCTCACTTATTTTCACACGGCCACTGTGAAACCACTGAGACAGACATACAGGATATGGGGCAATGCCGACTCACTGTCTCTGCCACTGTCATTATGCACCCCCCCCTAGAGACGCAGCCACTCAACCCTGGGCTTGAACCCAGACCCTCACCAATGCCTGGCTCAGGCTTTCTGACGTGGCCATCGTGAACCCAACCCCCAGCCACTTTGAGAGGATCCACAACAACACAAAAGGCGCTGCCAGAAGACCGCGTCGGCTGACGCGGGGGTGTGTAAACAAACACGTGTCTAGTTTCGGCCACGGGCCAGATATGGGTAAGAAAGCGTAATTATCGTCGGCTTATTTAGCCGAAACGTCGCATATTAAATATTATATTTCATCTTTAGGGTCAGGGTGTTGATGACTAATCTTTTGTTGTTGTTGTTGTTGTTATTATTTATGCTTGTGCACCACTGCTAACGCAGCAGCAGCATCGTAATCGTCATCACACTATCACACATTTCATTTCAAGTGTCTCAGGCACCGTCCCCTCTCTCTGCCTCTCTGTCTCAGTGGCCACACGTGGATGGGGTTGTCGGTGTTGATCCACACTCATCGGCTGCCTCTCCCCCGAGTCTCGGCGCGGCGTCTCGGGCTCGGTCGTAGAGACGCCGAGGAGTGGACGAATGAATGATCGCGGCTCATTTGCGCCGTTGAGGAGCCGAGGGATACTCATAGACACGCTTAGCCAAAACCATCATTAACCACGCATCCCATTCCTCCTCCCCTCCCCTCCCTAGCCCGCCAACACACAACTCTCTCTCCCCTCTCTCTCTCTCTTTTTTACGAGCAGTAGAAACAAGAAGATGCTCGGTGTAGTCGGCACTTTGCTTCGTTCATCATTTCGTATTATTTTTTTTTTAAATAATAACTTTGCTCTATGTAAACGCCCACCTCTCGCTCACTCTCTCGCTCTCTCTCTCGTTCTGCACGCAGCCCTTCTCGCAGTCCGATGGCCTCCGACGGGTAGCTCATATCTGCATGCAGAGCTCCCCGTCATCTGCCACCGAGCACACGGCCTCCTCCATCGCCCACTGCTCCTTGAAGGCCGGCACGGCGTGGGTCAGCCCCGCATGGCGGAACTCTCTCGCTCTCCACCGTTGCGACGGAGTAGTATAACTATCGTTTCACTATTGATGATATTATAATAATAGGTTTTTTACCCTTTTTTCTGGCAACAAAACTGAAACCTTTTTTACAAGGAATCATGTTTGCATTGACCACAATACCTGCGGTAAGAATGCAAAAAAAACAGCACTCTGATAATGCATGCATTGTCCTTGAAATTGATTGGTCCACACCAGAGACAGCTTTCCTTAGAGCCTTGTCTCATACGGTGTTCGACCAGAAGACGCCAAAAGGCGCACAACTCAAAGACAAGGCACTATCTGATTATTATATTTTGCTACTGGCAAAGGAGGCCTCATGATATTGATGATATTGTTAAACAACAGATTATTTGGTGGCCGCTTCTGCGTTGGCACAAGTACGGAGCCCTCTAACCCCTCCACCACCCGACATAGCCCACCCGACATTGCTTGGTTTTGTTTGGCCTGCGTCGGCTGGTGGAGGGGTTTACTTTCTGATTGACGTTACACCTTCACGATCGAACCTCACCCCCACAACACTCAACACGTTCGTCAATGACACCGTGTGATCGTGTGGCATTAATGCAATATATTTTACAGGCGACGTTTCGGGCAATGGCCCTTCTTAATGTGCCAATAAGGCTCACATTTCTTTAGCACCCATCTCTGAAGTCGTCGTCACAACATTCTCTGTGAGGTCTTCCTCTCTGTCCCCTTCCTTCCAAACACACTCTTCATTCTCTTGTTGCCCATCCTACACAGAGGTGTCCAAATCGTGCCCAGTTTCCTTCTCATCGCTGCCTGCATCATCATCGTCAACGTCATCATCATCAGGTCGTCTTCTTCCACCTGCAACCTCTCTCTTCATTCTGCGTCGGTCACTCTTTGGGCCCGCTTGAGACGCAGCACCCTTCGCTGACAATACATTTAGAATGCTATTGTAGTGTACACATGGTATATAAAAAGACAAAGATCACCCGTATAGCCTTAACAGGCTGTTGGGACAAGTGCTGTTAGCGAGCACCTATGAAGGCCGGCACGGTACACGAGGGGGGTGGGTGGCCAACACCACGCCCGGACGCCTTTGTCTCCCTAGTGGCGATGTTTGCATATCGCACCATATTCTAATTTTAGGCTGAGTCGACCTAGGGGAGGCCCAGGGCCGGTTCAGATAATCGTCACTGGTGTTGGCCGTGAGCGGGAATCGAACCCGGGTCGCCAGGTTGGTAGCGCAGCGCGCTGACCGCTACACCACCGCTCCCCACATATATACACGTACACACACACACAGATGCATGCTATTGTGAAGAAGGGATACTTGCCAGAATCATTTAAGGCAGTCTCATTGAGCCGTGTGATGGTTCTCTTTCAGGAGGGTCCTGCCGAACGTTTCCGTGGTATCGTGACGATGTTCGCTGTTGCTGTTACTGAGCGTGTATCCCACTTGGGTCATTTGCAAGCGATGTCTCAGCATTCGGATATTTTGCCAACACCATTGCCTGCGTGTATTCCATTGCCTGCGTGTATTCTTCATCTGTTGGACTCGAAGGGCATTGGAAGTTAAAGGTTACACGTGTAATGCGGGCGTAAGCGACCTTCCGGATGTGACGTCACGGGGGGTGGAGTCGTGTGACGTGGGGGGAAGGTTCGGGGCCTTAAGCGGGTAAACCGGAAGGGGAAGGCAGTCGGGGTGTGAGCGGAAAAGAGTGAGGCCACGCGGGCGAGTGTGGAGAGGGGGAGTGGGAACTGGGGTGAAGGGACCTCGGAAACCACTTCCTGAATACATTCAGGACACGGTTCGCCGAGTCACGGAGGCGCGGGAGAATGCCCGCGTGGCTACGGCCAAAGCCCAGGCCCGGAACGAGCGATATGCGCGACGGTCTGAGGGGGAGTGCCCTTGGAAGGTTGGGGACCTAGCCTGGCTTCATTGTCCACAGGTACGTCCGGGGACCTCGCCGAAATTGCACAAACCCTGGCATGGTCCCGTACGCCTCATTGCGGTTCCAAACCCACAGTCAGCACGCGTCCAGATTGGGTCTCGTCGCTGGGTTGTGCATACGTCGCGCTTGAAACCATATGTTGCTCCCTTACATGATGCGTCATCCCCCAATGTTGCCTTGCCGGGGTCTGTTGCTGCTGACTCTCCCCTGCCTGCGTCCATTGATCTGGCTGGAGCGCCTGTCGTACCTGTTCCAGACAGGCCGGCCGTGACATTGCGGGGGACGAGGGGCCCTGTTCGGAGGACGCCTGCCGGGTCTGCGGGACCTTCGAGCCCTGCAGCCCTTCCGACCCAGCTGCGGGCACGGTCACAGGACAAGCCCAAGATTAACTCTTTAGGTACACGGGACGTCGATGGACTTCCAGCTGCGACAGGGGGATTACCCCCTGTCATTCCTCGACTTTCATCGCGTTCCCGTTCTGCGAGTGGGCCGCCGACCGTCCGGGACGGGCCGGCGACCCGCACACGTTCCAAATCGCTTACGTTTCGTTGATTGTTGTTGTCTTGTTATTTTTTTCTTACAGTTGTATTTATTGCATGCTTTTTGTACGTTCGTTGATGTTAATTGCGTTGTTGTTGTTGTTCTTGCTGTTACATTGTATGCTTAGTGTCCTTTAGGGGGGGAAGCTCGGTTCGCCGCATTACGATTTGCTATTGGTCAGCCGAGGTCGGCTGGGATTTTTCTACGGGGGAGGGTGGTGTAATGCGGGCGTAAGCGACCTTCCGGATGTGACGTCACGGGGGGTGGAGTCGTGTGACGTGGGGGGAAGGTTTGGGGCCTTAAGCGGGTAAACCGGAAGGGGAAGGCAGTCGGGGTGTGAGCGGAAAAGAGTGAGGCCACGCGGGCGAGTGTGGAGAGGGGGGGCGCCGACGGCCATCGGGAGCCAACCCCGAAGATAAGAGGAAGCTGCGGAGTGGTGTGCAGCTGCAGAGGAGACAGCCAGGAGGGCTGCGTGTTAGAGGCAGCGGGGTGGCTGCCAGGAGGAGCTGCGGAGAGAGAGAGAGAGGGGGCTGCTTGTGAGAGGCAGCGGTGTGGCTGCCAGGAGGAGCTGCGGCGAGAGAGAGAGAGAGCAAGAAGCTGTCAGAGCTGCGGAGGGAGAGGAGTTGCAGCGAGTACAGCCAAGGGGGGCTGTGTGAGAGAAACAGCAGCGGAGCTGCTGTTGTGGATCGGGCCGACATTGGAGTCAGCACCGTGGAGAAGCTACAGAGTAAAGACAGCCGTGTGGGTGTACAGCACGAACCGAATAATAAAGGACACTGAGCCAGACATCGTGGTCCAGTCGTTTATTACACACGCAAAAAAAATAAGTCCAGCCCTACAAACTGCCTCCACGGCAGCCCCTCCACGTGGCATCCTTGGCCTACTCTTCCACGTAAGGTAACAACAAGACCATTGCGAGGAATTAATAACAGACAGGCAAAGTTATAGATGTTTTTTGGGGGGGACACGTGATAAGAAAACGAGAGACTGAGGAGTGAATGCGGACTGACCTTGGACATGAGAGGTACCGCAGGAATCTGGGGAAGACGGCACATTGAGACGTATGCACGCTGAACTTCTTTCGCACCGTACGTACACAACAGTGCTAATCGGAGGTGCGGGGGAAGGACAACTAAAATGAACACACACATCCATATAAAGAAATTAGTTTTCAATCCAGATGATTTCAAAGTGGCATAGCTGCAGTCAGTGCCGGATTAAGCTAGTGGGGGGCCTGTAGCATATGTTATAAAGGGCCCTAAATTAACTAAAAATTAAACACGTAAATATTAAAACACATAATATTTTTACATGCATAGTAAAGTAATTGTATTTTTTCATTTGCTATACAGCCAGATAATACGACAAATCGCTAACCTTAAACACCCAGCCGTTCATAAAAGTTGAAGGCGGTGTAGTACTATAGTAATAGAGCAAGTGCAGAATCTCTGAACCGGAATTGATAGCTTGAAAGCGTTTAGCGCGGGGCCCTTGAAAGTGCGGGGCCCGTAGCATTTGTAGCTACTTGTGCTACTCCGATAATCCGGCACTGGCTCCAGTGGCTTCCTAATATCGCTGGGAGGAACGTTCCAGACGGGCCGCAGAATCGCGCATCTGAAAGCGCCGCGCGACGACGCAGTCACCGCCGTCCTTGCCCGATGGCTGAGCCAAACGCTGCTGCTGCTGCAACTGCTGCTACTGCTGCAGCTGCTGCTGCTGCTGCTGCAGCTGCTGCTGCTGCTACTGCTGCTGCTGCTACTGCTGCTGCAGCTGCTGCTGCTGCTGCTGCAGCTGCTGCTGCTGCTACTGCTGCTGCTGCTACTGCTGCTGCAGCTGCTGCTGCTGCTACTGCTGCTGCGGCGCTGTGCTTGTTGTTGTGAGCGTCGCTCACCATGCACACGCACGCGCGCACCCAGCATGGATGGGAATCCTCGCATAGCTCGCAAGCTTAGCAGTGGCTGTGTGCGTGAGGGTGTGCGTGCCTGCGCGTGTGTGTGCCCGAGTGTGTTGTGGTGAGCTCCTCCGGCAGGCAAGGCTGCGTTGGCTGGGTCATGTAGCCCGCATGCCCAGCCACCGCATGCCTAAACAGCTTTTGTTCGGCCGGATCGAGGGGGCTAAACGGGCGCGGCACGGGCTAGAGAAGAGATGGAGTGACGTGGTACAGGAGGATGTGGAGCTGAGTGGACTTGCCGATGACTGGTACCAGCGGTGTCAAGATCGGCCTCAGTGGAGGAGGCTCGTGAAGGACGCTACTGGGCAGTTGGAGGCAGTCGCCCTCCAACAACAACGGAGGGCGGAGGAGCGACGCTCACAACAACGAGCGGAGCGCCGGGTGGCTAAAGCACAGCAAGTTGGTACAGTAGGGGGCACAGGTGGTGCATCAGCCAGTCATCTCGGTCATCTCGGTCAGTCGACCCGTGGCACCTGCCGGGTCTGCCCCGTGACCTCCTGCCAGCGGGCGTTCGACACTTCACGTGGCCTCAAGGTGCACATGGCCTGGCACAAGCGTCGTGGTGACGTCACCGCCACTTAGTGGCGAATGGCGCTTGTTGTTGTTGTTGTTGGAGCGGTAGTGTAGCGGTTAGCGCGCTGTGCTACGAACCTGGTAATTCGAGTTCGATTCCTGCTCACGGCCAACACCATTGACGATTGTTTGAACCGATCATGGGCCTCCTCTAGGTCGACTCAGCCTTGATCAAATAAGTACCTGGTGCGATGTGTAATTATCACCACTGGGGAGACAAAGGCGGCCGGGCGTGGTGCTGGCCAATCACCCCCTCGTGTGCCGTTCAGGATTCATAGGTATTCGCTAACAGCACTTGTCCCAACAATCTGCGTGCGTGCGTGCGTGTGTGCGTGTGTGCGTGCGTGCGTGCATGTGCGTGCGTGCGTGCGTGCGTGTGTGCGTGTGTGTGCGTGCGTGCGTGCATGTGTGCGTGCGTGCGTGTGCGTGTGTGTGCGTGCGTGCGCGCGTGCGTGTGTGCATGCGCGCGTGCGTGCGAACCAGGGCAGTCGCCGTGACGCCCTCACCCGCCATGCCGCACATTCGCCCCGCCGTCAATAACCGCAACAACGCACAGTGATTCGTGGCAAACCGACACAGAGACCCATAGACCAACGTACAGATCCATAGACATACATTGAGACCCGTGTAACATACGCAGTCGCTCATGTACTTACACAGAGGCTCGTTCGACTTCCACAGGGACCCATAGACTTAGATAGGGACTCAGCGAGCCTGCGATGGTCACCCGCAACTGATTTCATCGCTCCGTCTCCCTGGACGAACGTACTCTCGGGCGCGTGACCCCATGGACCCCCCCCCCCCCTCGCCTCTGTGTGTCCGTTCCCCGAAGTCCCCATAATCTCACTTCACACTTTGATTTGAGGCTCGTGCCCGCACGGCGCTGAAGCGTCCGGGTTCGATCCCCGACTCTGCGGAGTTGTTGACGTTCTCACCACCCCGCCCCACCATGTGTTGCGGGCCGCTGAGTGACGCGTGAGTGAGGAGTTTGTACGTCACAGGGTAAATTTCGATTTAAAGCTTTCGTGACTGCAGGGATTCGTCTTCTTGGTTCTTTCGGTAAAGTCACGTAGAAGGGAAGTAATAAAATAATAAAAATAAAACATAATAAAATACTATTTAAAGCTTTCGTGACTGCAGGGATTCATCTTCTTGGTTCTTTCGGTAAAGTCACGTAGAAGGGAAGTAATGAAATTATAAAAATAAAACATAATAAAATAATTCTCACGACGTTTCGGCCACAACACAAGCAGCCGTCCTCAGGTGAAGACCAGGTCTGTCGGGGAGACAGCGTCTGAATAGCATTAGTAAAAATAAAACAGCATTAGCATTCAGACGCTGTCTCCCCGACAGACCTGGTCTTCACCTGAGGACGGCTGCTTGCGTTGTGGCCGAAACGTCGTGAGAATTATTTTATGATGTTTTATTTTTATTATTTTATTACTTCCCTTCTACGTGACTTTACCGAAAGAACCAAGAAGACGTCACAGGTTGGTTGTCGTGCTGACGTGGTCATCCATGAGCCGTCTGAGCTACTGGACTCGAAACATCTCCTCCTAGTGGGGGTTGGGGGGGGGGAGGTTGGCTCGGGGTCAAATCCTACCCTCTCAACACAGGCAATCGCCCGCGGGCCCCCTCCCGAACCCAACAACGCACGAGTTGGATTCCGGCCACGGGTGTAAAGTCACACGCAGCCAACGCCAAAGCAGTTGGCGTGGCGTTCGAGGTGACTCGTGTGGTGATGTCTCCCCGACACTCCCCCCCCCTCTCTAATCACTGAGCGCTGGCGACTCCATAAAAACATCAGCTGCGGCTCCTCCTGGCTGCAGGTTGAGGAGGATACGTAATGCCCGCGTGTGGGTGGACTCACTCATTGCATGGGTTGACCCATTGTGGATGGACTCACTCATTGCATGGGTTGACTGATTGTGGGTGGACTCACTCATTGCATGGGTTGACTCATTGTGGATGGACTCACTCATTGCATGGGTTGACTCATTGTGGGTGGACTTACTCATTGCATGGGTTGACTCATTGTGGGTGGACTCACTCATTGCATGGGTTGACTCATTGTGGATGGACTCACTCATTGTATGGGTTGACTCATTGTGGGTGGACTTACTCATTGCATGGGTTGACCCATTGTGGATGGACTCACTCATTGCATGGGTTGACTCATTGTGGGTGGACTTACTCATTGCATGGGTTGACCCATTGTGGATGGACTCACTCATTGCATGGGTTGACTCATTGTGGGTGGACTTACTCATTGCATGGGTTGACTCATTGTGGGTGGACTCACTCATTGCATGGGTTGACTCATTGTGGGTGGACTCACTTATTGCATGGGTTGACCCATTGTGGGTGGACTCACTCATTCCATGGGTTGACTCATTGTGGGTGGACTCACTCATTGCATGGGTTGACTCATTGTGGGTGGACTTACTCATTGCATGGGTTAACTCATTGTGGGTGGACTCATTCATTGCATGGGTTGACTCATTGTGGGTGGACTTACTCATTGCATGGGTTGACCCATTGTGGGTGGCCTCACTCATTACATAGATGGACCCATTGTGAGTGAACTTATTCATAATTTGAATACTACACCAGGGAGTGGTGATTACGATGCACCGGTGATATTTTGTTGAGCGTACATCCACTTCCTCTACGGACAACGACTTGACAATATAAAGTTTGTTGTTGTTGTTCGTAAATATGGAAGGGACCCGAAAGAGTGGTGGAGACCGAACGGAAAGAATGGCTTGTCGCCGACATCAGAGATGTGGCACTACGTGAGCATTAAACTAAAATTGGGAACCAGTTTATTTAATTTAATTTTTACCAGGTAAGGCACCACTGAGCTATATGGAAGCTCTCTTTTTCAGAAGCAACCTGGCCCACAGATGATGGCTCAACGCAGCGGCTCATCGTCGTGGGGAAATTTCTAGCAGCCAAATACTCCGAAGCATATTGGCACAGGGCAGAGAGGAACGTGGGAACAAATGAAGAAGTGTGCAGTGTCTGTCTTCTTGGTTCTTTCGGTAAAGTCACATAGAATGGAAATAATAAAATAATAAAAATAAAACATAATAAAGTAATTCTCACGACGTTTCGGCCACAGCGAAAGCAGCCGAGAAGACAGAGTCTAAATGACACACCCCAGGCCTGGGGTGTGTCAATCAGACTCTGTCTTCTCGACAGACCTGTTCTCCACCTGAGGACGGCTGCTTGCGTTGTGGCCGAAACGTCGTGAGAATAATTTTATCATGTTTTATTTTATTATTTTATTATTTCCATTCTACGTGACTTTACCGAAAGAACCAAGAAGATGGATCCCTGCAGTCACGAAAGCTTTACATCGAAATTTAAGTGTGCAGTGGACACCTACGAGTTGTCTGCCTCGTTGATCGTGATGATGACGACATCTAACATGTATCTAGCCATCAATCTTTTCATCCATCCATCCGTATATGCAGCTAACACCCGCCCCTCTCTCAATGTTTTTCCATCCGCTCATCCAACCATTCGCTCACCCACCCATCCCACCCACCGATCCACCCATTTACCCGTCCGTCTGTTGTCCATCTATACCGAACAATCATTATCATCATCATTTCAATCATTATCATCATCATAAATAATAATGATTATTTAGTCATTCCGTCCATCCATCCTACTAATCCATCCATCAATCCATCCATTTATCCATCCATCCAACCATCCACGTGTCATCTATATCCAACGTCTATCCATCTATCAATGTGTCCATACCACCCATATATATCGTGGCAGCATGAATGTTTCGCTGTCCATATCCACCCCCCACCCACCCCTCAACATGGTCACGAAGAGACAGAGAGGGAGGGAGAGAGAGCCGTGCCGTGAAG
>NC_136324.1:3941708-4132980 GCF_964198595.1 Lampetra fluviatilis
TGGTGAGGGGGGGGTGAGTGGGTGAGGGGGGGGAGGTGAGTGGTGAGGGGGGGTGAGTGGTGAGGGGGGGGTGAGTATGGTGAGGTGGGGGTGAGTGGTGAGGAGGGGGGGGGTGAGTGGTGAGGGGGGGGTGAGTGGTGAGGAGGGGGGGGTGATTGGTGAGGGGGGGGGTGAGTGGTGAGGGGGGTGGGGAGGTGAGTGATGAGGGGGGGTGAGTGTGGTGAGGAGGGGGGGTGAGTGGTGGTGAGGGGGGGGGTGAGTGGTGAGGAGGGGGGGGAGGTGAGTGGTGAGGGGGGGGTGAGTGTGGTGGTGAGGGGGGATGAGTGGTGAGGGGGGATGAGTGGTGAGGAGGGGGGGTGAGTGGTGAGGGGGGGGGTTGAGTGGTGAGGAGGGGGGGGTGAGTGGTGAGGGGGGGGTTGAGTGGTGAGGAGGGGGGGGTGAGTGGTGAGGGGGGGGGTGAGTGGTGAGGGGGGGGGTGAGTGGTGAGGGGAGGGAGGGTGAGTGGTGAGGGGGGGGGGGTGTGGTGAGGAGGGGGGGGTGAGTGGTGGTGAGGGGCGGGGTGAGTGGTGAGGGGGGGGGGGGGTTGAGTGGTGAGGAGGGGGGGTGAGTGGTGAGGGGGGGGTTGAGTGGTGAGGAGGGGGGGGGTGAGTGGTGAGGGGGGGGGGAGGTGAGTGGTGAGGGGGGGGGGGGTGAGTGGTGAGGAGGGGGGGGGGTGAGTGGTGAGGAGGGGGGGTGAGTGGTGAGGGGGGGGGGTGAGTGGTGAGGGGAGGGAGGTGAGTGGTGAGGGGGGGGGGTGTGGTGAGGAGGGGGGGGTGAGTGGTGGTGAGGGGCGGGGTGAGTGGTGAGGGGGGGGGGTTGAGTGGTGAGGAGGGGGGGTGAGTGGTGAGGGGGGGGGGGTGAGTGGTGAGGAGGGGGGGTGAGTGGTGAGGGGGGTGGGAGGTGAGTGGTGATGGGGGGGTGACTGGTGAAGAGGGGGGGGTGAGTGGTGAGGAGGGGGAGTCAGTGGTGAGGGGGGGGGGGTGAGTGGTGAGGAGGGGGGGTGAGTGGTGAGGAGGGGGGGTGAGTGGTGAGGGGGGGGGGTTGAGTGGTGAGGAGGGGGGGTGAGTGGTGAGGTGGGGGGAGGTGAGTGGTGAGGGGGGGGTGAGTGGTGAGGGGAGGGAGGTGAGTGGTGAGGGGGGGGGGGGTGTGGTGAGGAGGGGGGGGTGAGTGGTGGTGAGGGGCGGGGTGAGTGGTGAGGGGGGGGGGTTGAGTGGTGAGGAGGGGGGGTGAGTGGTGAGGGGTGAGTGGTGAGGAGGGGGGGAATGAGTGGTGAGGGGGGGGTGAGTGGTGAGGGGGGGAGGTGAGTGGGTGAGGGGGGGGTGAGTGGTTTAGGGGGGGTTAGTGGTGAGGGGGGGTGAATGGTGAGGAGGGGGGGGGGGGTGAGTGGTGAAGGGGGGTGAGTGGTGAGGAGGGGGGGGTGAGTGGTGAGGGGGGGGGGTGAGTGGTGAGGGGGGGGTGAGTGGTGAGGAGGGGGGGTGAGTGGTGAGGAGGGGGGGAGTGAGTGGTGAGGTGGGGGGGTGAGTGGTGAGGAGGGGGGGAGTGAGTGGTGAGGGGGGGGGTGAGTGGTGAGGGGGGGGAGGTGAGTGGTGAGGGGGGGTGAGTGGTGAGGGGGGGGTGAGTGGTGAGGGGGGGAGGTGAGTGGTGAGGGGGGGTGAGTGGTTAGGGGGGGTTAGTGGTGAGGGGGGGTGAGTGGTGAGGAGGGGGGGGTGAGTGGTGAAGGGGGGGTGAGTGGTGAGGAGGGGTGGTGAGTGGTGAGGGGGGGGGGTGAGTGGTGAGGGGGGGGTGAGTGGTGAGGTGGGGGATGAGTGGTGAGGAGGGGGGGGAGTGAGTGGGTGAGGTGGGGGGGTGAGTGGTGAGGAGGGGGGGAGTGAGTGGTGAGGGGGGGGTGAGTGGTGAGGGGGGGAGGTGAGTGGTGAGGGGGGGTGAGTGGGTGTGAGGGGGGGGGTGAGTATGGTGAGGGGGGGGTGAGTGGTGAGGAGGGGGGGGTGAGTGGTGAGGGGGGGGTGAGTGGTAGGAGGGGGGGTGTGATTGGTGAGGGGGGGGTGAGTGGTGAGGGGGGGGAGGTGAGTGATGAGGGGGGGTGAGTGTGGTGAGGAGGGGGGGGGGTGAGTGGTGGTGAGGGGGGGGGTGAGTGGTGAGGAGGGGGAGTCAGTGGTGAGGGGGGGGTGAGTGGTGAGGAGGGGGGGGTGATTGGTGAGGGGGGGGGTGAGTGGTGAGGGGGGGGAGGTGAGTGGTGAGGAGGGGGGGGGTGATTGGTGAGGGGGGGGGTGAGTGGTGAGGGGGGGGGTTGAGTGGTGAGGAGGGGGGGGTGAGTGGTGAGGGGGGGGGGAGGTGAGTGGTGAGGGGGGGGTGAGTGGTGAGGGGGGGAGGTGAGTGGTGAGGGGGGAGGTGAGTGGTGAGGAGGGGGGGTGAGTGGTGGTGAGAGGCGGGGTGAGTGGTGAGGGGGGGGAGGTGAGTGGTGATGGGGGGGGGGGTGAGTGGTGAGGAGGGGGAGTCAGTGGTGAGGGGGGGGGGTGAGTGGTGAGGAGGGGGGTGAGTGGTGAGGAGGGGGGGTGAGTGGTGAGGGGGGGGGGTTGAGTGGTGAGGAGGGGGGGTGAGTGGTGAGGGGGGGGGAGGTGAGTGGTGAGGGGGGGGTGAGTGGTGAGGGGAGGGAGGTGAGTGGTGAGGGGGGGGGGGTGTGGTGAGGAGGGGGGGGTGAGTGGTGGTGAGGGGCGGGGTGAGTGGTGAGGGGGGGGGTTGAGTGGTGAGGAGGGGGGGTGAGTGGTGAGGGGTGAGTGGTGAGGAGGGGGGGAATGAGTGGTGAGGGGGGGGGTGAGTGGTGAGGGGGGGAGGTGAGTGGTGAGGGGGGGTGAGTGGTTAGGGGGGGTTAGTGGTGAGGGGGGGTGAATGGTGAGGAGGGGGGGTGAGTGGTGAAGGGGGGTGAGTGGTGAGGAGGGGGGGTGAGTGGTGAGGGGGGGGTGAGTGGTGAGGGGGGGGTGAGTGGTGAGGAGGGGGGGTGAGTGGTGAGGAGGGGGGGAGTGAGTGGTGAGGTGGGGGGGGTGAGTGGTGAGGAGGGGGGGAGTGAGTGGTGAGGGGGGGGTGAGTGGTGAGGGGGGGGAGGTGAGTGGTGAGGGGGGGTGAGTGGTGAGGGGGGGGTGAGTGGTGAGGGGGGGAGGTGAGTGGTGAGGGGGGGTGAGTGGTTAGGGGGGGTTAGTGGTGAGGGGGGGTGAGTGGTGAGGAGGGGGGGGTGAGTGGTGAAGGGGGGTGAGTGGTGAGGAGGGGGGGTGAGTGGTGAGGGGGGGGGTGAGTGGTGAGGGGGGGGTGAGTGGTGAGGTGGGGGGATGAGTGGTGAGGAGGGGGGGAGTGAGTGGTGAGGTGGGGGGGTGAGTGGTGAGGAGGGGGGGAGTGAGTGGTGAGGGGGGGTGAGTGGTGAGGGGGGGAGGTGAGTGGTGAGGGGGGGTGAGTGGTGAGGGGGGGGTGAGTATGGTGAGGGGGGGTGAGTGGTGAGGAGGGGGGGGGTGAGTGGTGAGGGGGGGGTGAGTGGTGAGGAGGGGGGGTGTGATTGGTGAGGGGGGGGTGAGTGGTGAGGGGGGGGAGGTGAGTGATGAGGGGGGGTGAGTGTGGTGAGGAGGGGGGGGTGAGTGGTGGTGAGGGGGGGGGTGAGTGGTGAGGAGGGGGAGTCAGTGGTGAGGGGGGGGTGAGTGGTGAGGAGGGGGGGGTGATTGGTGAGGGGGGGGTGAGTGGTGAGGGGGGGGGAGGTGAGTGGTGAGGAGGGGGGGGGGTGATTGGTGAGGGGGGGGTGAGTGGTGAGGGGGGGGGTTGAGTGGTGAGGAGGGGGGGGTGAGTGGTGAGGGGGGGGGGAGGTGAGTGGTGAGGGGGGGGTGAGTGGTGAGGGGGGGAGGTGAGTGGTGAGGGGGAGGTGAGTGGTGAGGAGGGGGGGTGAGTGGTGGTGAGAGGCGGGGTGAGTGGTGAGGGGGGGGAGGTGAGTGGTGATGGGGGGGGGGGTGAGTGGTGAGGAGGGGGGGTGTGGTGAGGAGGGGGGTGAGTGGTTAGGGAGGGGATGAGTGGTGAGGGGGGGGGGAGGTGAGTGGTGAGGGGGGGGTGAGTGGTGAGGGGGGGAGGTGAGTGGTGAGGGGGGGGGGGGTGAGTGGTGAGGAGGGGGGGGTGAGTGGTGAGGAGGGGGGGTGAGTGGTGAGGAGGGGAGGGGGGTGTGGTGAGGGGGGGGGGTGAGTGGTTAGGGAGGGGATGAGTGGTGAGGAGGGGGGGAGTGGACAAAAGAGCTTCGTCGCTCATCGGATTCCTCCTGCAGTCTCAATACAGACTCTGGGACTGAGTGGGTTGAGTAGGGGTGGAGGGGTGGGGGGCTTTGGACGCTTAGTGATGGTGTAGGGGGCTGTGTGTGTTGTTTGGGGGGGCTGAGTGGGTATGGGAGGGGGGGGCTGTGGATTATGGTGGGGGGCGAATTTAATTTTGTGACGGTCGCTGAGTTGGCGGAGTTGGGGGGGGGGCTGAGTGAATGTGTGATGGGTGTGTTGGCGGGGGTAGGTGAGAGTTTAGGGGGGGCTGTGGAGCATGAGTGGGGGGCTGAGTGTGGTGCTGAGTAGATGGCTGAGTGGGGGCTGAGTGGGGTTAATGGAGGGTTGAGACGGGTGGGGGGGGTACCAGCCTTGACCGTGACGAGAAGTTTTAACGCAGCGGCATAAATCGCTCGCCCCGAAGCTAAACTTAGATATGAGCGCATTTGCGCCACGATTAATCACTCACAACCCCACTCACGGCGGTAGCAGAAACAGCAGCAACAGCAGCAACAGCAGCAACAGCAGCTACAGCAGCAGCAACAGCAACATCAGCTAAAGTGTCAGCAACTACAGCAGAAGCAACAGCACTTTAAGTGTCAGCAACTACAGCAGCAGCAACAACAGCAACAGCAGCTAAAGTGTCAACAACTACAGCAGCAGCAACAGCAGCTAAAGTGTCATCAACTACAGCAGCAACAGCAACTACAACAGCAGCAGCAACATCAGCTAAAGTGTCGTCAACTACAGCAGCAACAGTAACTACAGCAGCAGCAACAGCAGCTAAAGTGTCAGCAACTACAACAACAGCAACAGCAGCTAAAGTGTCATCAACTACAGAAGCAACAGTAACTACAGCAGCAGCAACAGCAGCTAAAGTGTCATCAACTACAGCAGCAACAGTAACTACAGCAGCAGCAACAGCAGCTAAAGTGTCATCAACTACAGCAGCAACAGTAACTACAACAGCAGCAACAGCAGCTAAAGTGTCATCAACTACAGCAGCAACAGCAACTACAGCAGCAGCAACAGCAGCTAAAGTGTCATCAACTACAGCAGCAACAGTAACTACAGCAGCAGCAACAGCAGCTAAAGTGTCATCAACTACAGCAGCAACAGCAACTACAGCAGCAGCAACAGCAGCTAAAGTGTCATCAACTACAGCAGCAACAGCAACTACAACAGCAGCAGCAACATCAGCTAAAGTGTCATCAACTACAGCAGCAACAGCAACTACAGCAGCAGCAACAGCAGCTAAAGTGTCACCAACTACAGCAGCAACAGCAACTACAACAACAGCAACATCAGCTAAAGTGTCATCAACTACAGCAGCAACAGCAACTACAGCAGCAGCAACAGCAGCTAAAGTGTCACCAACTACAGCAGCAACAGCAACTACAACAACAGCAACATCAGCTAAAGTGTCATCAACTACAGCAGCAACAGCAACTACAGCAGCAGCAACAGCAGCTAAAGTGTCATCAACTACAGCAGCAACAGCAACTACAACAACAGCAACATCAGCTAAAGTGTCATCAACTACAGCAGCAACAGCAACTACAACAACAGCAACATCAGCTAAAGTGTCATCAACTACAGCAGCAACAGCAACTACAGCAGCAGCAACAGCAGCTAAAGTGTCACCAACTACAGCAGCAACAGCAACTACAGCAGTAGCAACAGCAGCTAAAGTGTCATCAACTACAGCAGCAACAGTAACTACAGCAGCAGCAACAGCAGCTAAAGTGTAATCAACTACAGCAGCAACAGCAACTACAGCAGCAGCAACAGCAGCTAAAGTGTCATCAACTACAGCAGCAACAGCAACTACAGCAGCAGCAACAGCAGCTAAAGTGTCATCAACTACAGCAGCAACAGTAACTACAACAGCAGCAACAGCAGCTAAAGTGTCATCAACTACAGCAGCAACAGCAACTACAGCAGCAGCAACAGCAGCTAAAGTGTCATCAACTACAGCAGCAACAGCAACTACAACAGCAGCAGCAACATCAGCTAAAGTGTCAGCAACTACAACAACAGCAACATCAGCTAAAGTGTCATCAACTACAGCAGCAACAGCAACTACAGCAGCAGCAACAGCAGCTAAAGTGTCATCAACTACAGCAGCAACAGCAACTACAGCAGCAGCAACAGCAGCTAAAGTGTCATCAACTACAGCAGCAACAGTAACTACAACAGCAGCAACAGCAGCTAAAGTGTCATCAACTACAGCAGCAACAGTAACTACAGCAGCAGCAACAGCAGCTAAAGTGTCATCAACTACAGCAGCAACAGCAACTACAGCAGCAGCAACAGCAGCTAAAGTGTCATCAACTACAGCAGCAACAGCAACTACAGCAGCAGCAACAGCAGCTAAAGTGTCATCAACTACAGCAGCAACAGCAACTACAGCAGCAGCAACAGCAGCTAAAGTGTCATCAACTACAGCAGCAACAGTAACTACAGCAGCAGCAACAGCAGCTAAAGTGTCATCAACTACAGCAGCAACAGTAACTACAGCAGCAGCAACAGCAGCTAAAGTGTCATCAACTACAGCAGCAACAGCAACTACAGCAGCAGCAACAGCAGCTAAAGTGTCATCAACTACAGCAGCAACAGTAACTACAGCAGCAGCAACAGCAGCTAAAGTGTCATCAACTACAGCAGCAACAGCAACTACAACAGCAGCAACAGCAGCTAAAGTGTCATCAACTACAGCAGCAACAGTAACTACAGCAGCAGCAACAGCAGCTAAAGTGTCATCAACTACAGCAGCAACAGCAACTACAGCAGCAGCAACAGCAGCTAAAGTGTCATCAACTACAGCAGCAACAGCAACTACAGCAGCAGCAACAGCAGCTAAAGTGTCATCAACTACAGCAGCAACAGCAACTACAGCAGCAGCAACAGCAGCTAAAGTGTCAGCATCAGCAACTACAGTAGCAGCAGCAATACATCCATCAGTCACAAAGACAGCACAGTGTATCGTTCACAACAGCTGCAATATCTGCAACAGCGCTCGCAGCAAACAGCAGGAGTAATAGCAGCGAGACAAACAGCAGCAGCATCAGCAGGAACGATAGCATCAGCAGTAGTTGTGGCGGTAGCGCCAGTAGCAACAGCACCGTTTAGTAGCATCAGCAATATCACGATCAGCAGTAGTAGCAACAGCAGCAACAACAACAGCAGCAGCTAAACAACAACTACAGCGGTACAAACAGCAATCCTAACATCAGCTATAAAATCAACAGTACATTGGCACTTTTAATAACAGCAGCATCGGCAGCAGTAAAAGCTGTAACAACGCTTGCAGCAGCAACAGCAGCAGCAAGAGTGATCGCGAGACAAACAACAGCAGCAGTCAGGAAAGCATCGACAATGACAACAACATAGCTATCAGCAGCAGTATCAGTCATTGGCATTCCTAGAATTGCGTAAACCCTGCCCCTAACCCCGGCCACGGCTAACATCACTGGCGAATATCTGAACCAGTCCTGACACCCCCCCCCCTTCCATCTCGCGTCCCCTCAAACCACCTCGCGAGTTGTTAACTACCTCTCCTGGTATACAGGAGGTTCGTGGGTTCGATCCCGGCCTGCTGTATATTTGTAATACTCGAATTGTAAATGTTGTGGGTTTATACTCGTTGGTTCTTTCGGTAAAGTTACGTAGATATGAAACAAAATAAAAAAAATTTTGAAAAAATTTCGCATTTAATTTATTTTGTTTTATATCGACGTGACTTTACCGAAAGAGCCAAAGAGTATGGATCCCTGCAGTCACAACACTTTAAATATTTGTGGGTTTACTCTCCAACGCACCGGTGTGCTGTACTAGTAACGAATTGGCAGGTTCTGTTCACGTGACGAACCTTACCAGTTGGCTGTGTGGGGTGGTGGCGGGCTTGACGACACACTTATATTGACGCGATCTAACCCAACAAACCTATATTCTGAATGTATATTTGGTGGTCCCCGTGGTCGCGTGGATTTTTCTCCGGGTCCTCCGGTTTTTTCCCTCCGCATGTAGAATCAAAATCACGCGTTAAGAGCACATGTCTGCAATACATTTCCACGTGACGATAAGCCACTTCGATGAGCATATTATTCGTGATAGCCAGGCCGCTTCTGAAAAAGAGCTAGATATCTCAGTGGGCCTTAGCTGGTAAAATAGAAACAATTGTTTAGTTTGAGTTTCAAACAACCGCTACATAACGTGGGCAGTCCAGCAGTGGATTTAATTCACAAATGCCTGTACATTCTTGTTGCTATTATTATTATGCATCTGTTCACCGCCGGATAATACCCTCTGCTCGCCATGCAGACAGTGAGGGTTTTATTTGACCATACTTCACCACACTGGTCAGTGCGGGATGATGGTGAATGTTGATTCTCTGCCCTCTGCTGCTCACCGCACAGCCTATAACCTCTGTGCGTTGCCGTGCACTGCCCAGGCTCACGCCTGCTTAGCTTCGCAGGTGTGTTGGGATAGGTGGTGCATTCGTCTGAATCATCATCATTAACACTGTACCACCAAGATCACCATCATAATCTTCGTAACTGATCCAACGTCATCATGTGTCATAAACATCATCATAACTGTCATCATCATCATCATCTATATCGTTTTCGTCATCATCATCATCTTCATCACTGCTTCAAAATCATTACGACTCCTTCATTATTTGTATCATCGTCATCATGATTGTTATCATCTGCATCTTCATTATCATCACAATTTAAATCGTCATCATCATCATCAATACCACCAACGTTATCATCATTACCGCATCAACATCACCATGACTTTTCCATCATCTGCAATCATCGTCACTTTCATAATTTGCATGTTCATTATCAATATCGGCGTCATCATCATCATCGTCGTCGTCGTCACGTTTTCTCACGAGCGTGTCGTCGTGCCAAGCGCGGGCGGGACGAGAGTGAGTGACGTGTGGGGAGATTCACGCGGGGCCCGCGCAGAGACTCACAGCTGTTGCGCGGCTCGTAAACGACAACGGCGCACAACTCCGGCCGTGTCCATATAGAGGCACGGCCTCGCGTGGCCAGAGCATAGCGGCATCTGCATGGCTTGCCCGAGAGGTCACTGTGTCTCTGTTAAGCCCCCGCTGTAGCCAGCCACCATCACCGCCATCATTGTTGTCCCGACACTTAGAGACTCTAAAGTGATCCGGATTGATTTACTTTGGTGGGAGGGGGGTGGGATTTATATCAAAACATCTTAATGCGCAGAGGACCGCAGAACTTAGGCAATTGTTGGGAGCGCCAATTCCTCGCCGCTACTGCCTTCCAGTTTGTGCCATGTGGTTCCTATGAGCGATTCTGAGAGATGCACATTTGCATTTCAGCTCGAGCGTTGCGATCTCAAAATTATTATTATTGTATTGGCAAACATTCTTCTCATTAACTCTCAACCATCCGACACGATTGTGACGTTCGCGAAGATATTGCCAATGTACGTATTAGCAGTGCTGCAAAGCTACGATTACAGTTACGGGATAGAGCGTTGCTCCCTCGCATGCGTGGTGCGGGGGGGAGGGAGGCGGTTTTCTCCAGGCACAACAGTTTCCTGCCGTATTTATTTCCCTCTGTCATTTTTGTTTCTAAATTTGTGTTGCCATTTGCTACTGCATCGCAAGATCGTGAAAGGTGGGGGAGGGGGGTGGCTTGGGGAGGCCAACATCCAGGTAGTGGATTGACACGGATATTTACATATTAATGGTGATTATTATTGCGCATGGTCATTTCGTCTCGGTGGGGGTAGTTCGTCTCCGGCGCGTTTTCTCCTTTCCCTTTGCCTGCCAGTCCGTCACCACTTTCATCCGGCATCCATCATCACCACCATCATCACCATCATTATCATCATCACCACCATCATCACCACCACCATCATCATTACCATCATCACCATCATCATCATTGCCACCATTATCATTATCATCATTGCCAACATCATCACCATCATCATTATAATTACCATCATCATCATTGCCACAATCATTATCATCATTGCCAACATCATCACCACCATCATCATCACCATCATTATCATCATTACCATCATCATCACAACCATCATCATCACCATCATCATCATTGCCACCGTTATCATTATCATCATCACCAACATCATCACCACCATCATCATCACCATCATCACCACCACCATCATCACCACCACCATCATCATCACCATCATCATCACTATCATCGACATCATCACCACCACCACCATCATCATCCCTTTCGTGGCGACACGTCCTGCCCAATCCCAACGATTATTATGACATTTCTATGGAATATTTTTTGGCAGTATCAAAAATGATGTTAGACCAGAGAGCACTGGTGAGACTAGGCCATGAAGAAGGTTGTATCTGGTGTAGGCCAGTTTCAAAGACAATGCCATTTATTATAATTATATTGTCAGAGCATGTTCGTTTGCACGTTTTGCCACAAGTACGTGCGGTTAATGCAGACTTTAATTCCTTGCAAAAGGAATTTGATGTTCGAACATCTTAACACCTGTTTTTATTGCCAGAAAGGGTGAAACCGATTCTTATTATATTATATTGCTACTCGAAGAGGGATTTTGGTCATTGTTGTGAAGTCGGCCCCACGCCCTCCCCCTAACACCCCCCCTCTCTCTACCACAACCCTCACCACCACCCAAACCAGCTCCACCCAAGGTCCAGTGGAAGGGGGAAAAGGGGCGGTGCCTATAGGTGAAGGAGGCGGGTACTTAAAAAAAGGAAAGGTGCGGGGTCGAAAGAGGCAGGGCCCAATCAGTAGGAGGTGGAGCCTAAGGGGGGGGGCGGATTTACTTAAAGGGGAATAACGACAAGAAGGGCGAGTTATAGGGAGGTTGAACTGTTCTGTTGAGTGGAAGGTGATGGGGTGCATTGAGTCAAATACGTAGCAGCAGCAGACGCAGAGGCAAATCTTCTGTTTAACACCTAGGCTTTCGCGACCAATATCATCCATAATGTGGGTATTTTTTGGGTTAGATCGCGTAAATATAAGTGTGGATGTCCGCCCGATGATGCTAGTTGTAATGACTGGTGAAACGTCGTGCTCAGATTGCAAATGTTGTGGATTTGCTCTCCAACACGCCGGTGTGCTGTACTAGTAACCAATTGGCACGTTCTGTTTCCGTGACAAACTTTACAATTTGGCTGTGTCGGGTGGTGGCCGGTTTAACGACACATTTATATTTACGTGATCTAACCCCAAAAAAAACCCCTCTATTATGGAGCATATCTTGAGTGGCGCAGATGTGGCCACGGCCCAAAATCGTAGCTTTTAAATCCCCAATCGACGTGTGCGACCCATCTCCCTGTCTCGACCTACAGTGGAGATTGGCACACTGCACGTTACCATCGGCCAGGGGTAACAACAGACTTGTGCATTTCCTGCGGTGCCAGGGAGGATCTGCCCCACCAGTACTTACGCTGCCAGCGGCTCAAACCAATGTTCCGCCTTTTGGGGGACATCTTCAGGAAACTAGGGGTGCCCTTCTACAACAGTAGCTTCGTATATGGGGTGGTGCCTTACCTGGCTAACAAGCGCCTTGACCTAGCCAACTTCGCCTGTGCTCAGGCGAAGATGGCGGTGCACAAAACTAGGAAAAAGATGCTGGAAGGTGACACTGACGGCTGCTCTGTGCTTCCAGTGTTCAGAGGCCTGCTCCAGCTGGAGCACGCGTACCACACACATGTCGGTGATGTGCACGTCTTCTTCGAACGCTGGGGAGCCGGAAAAGCCCTCTGTACCAGCGTGGACGGCACCCTCGTGTTCACCTTCTGAAGCGCTCGCTCGTCACCGTGGCGTGCGCGATGACCACCACCACCACGTGACTTTTCTTTCATGTTGTGCGCGGTGCCTTTAGCGCCACAGCGCGTGGATTTGTAGCGATTATTTGTTTGTTGGTGACTTTGTGTATTTCATATCGAAATCGCCTCCAGTGCTGTTGCTGCTGGCGGCAATAAAAGTTGTTTAAAAGTCAAAGTCCACCATCTCTCTCTCTCGTTAGTGCCATTCCAAGCATGCGGCGTCCTCCCCGCAATGTCGAAGCAATGAAAAATAATCCAGCCGTGGGTGCGGTGAGGTTGGGATGGGGTAAGGTGGCGAGGGTGGGGAGAGGGTTGAGTAGTGGGGGCAGTGTCAGAGGGAGTGGGTGTGAACTATTACAGCCACAAGCATCTCATCCCTAAACGCAGACGGGAATGCCAGCAATGCCCAGCTATGCTCAGCTATGCCAACTCAAAGCCCCCCTACGCCCGCCCCCCATGCGTCTCTCTCTCTTCTCAGGCACGCGCTCAGCGCACCTAACGACTTTTTACCCAATGCCCAAGATGAGTCGTGATTTACACGATCGCATCTCTGCCGTGAACGCAGAGAGGTGGTTAAAAAGGTGGGGGGGGGGGGGAGTTGAGAGCGCTACATTCGTTTTGTGTTTTTGTCAGGTTGATGGGATGTGTAAAATAAGTAAAAATATATATGTTTTAATGTAGAGGGACTTCGATGTGAAAGAGGCACACGAGGGAGTGGGGTGGCCAACAACACCACGCTTCGCGACGATGCTCGCACAAGTTACAAATTTGAGGCTGAGTCGACCTACGGGGGGGGGGGGGGACCGACTCTTGACCGTTTCAGATCATCGTCACTGGAGTTTGTGGCCGTGAAGCGAGAATCGAACTCGTGTGGCTGGGATTCGCGGCGCAGCGTGCCAACCACTGCTACACTACCGCTCCCCACTCTTACAATCACCCTCAACAGCAGTCGAATTCTAGATTTAAAGCTTTCGTGACTGCAAGTATTCATATTATTAGGTTTTTTCGGTAAAGTCACGTAGGTAAAACAATTAAGTTTAAATTAATAAAAGTAACAAAAAATTTCGACGTTTCGGAGGCAACACAAGCTTCCGTCTTCAGGTGGAACCGTCACAGCACAATACTGAAAACGGAAGCTTGTGTTGCCTCCGAAACGTCGTGATTTTTATCTTATTTTTATTTTACTTTTATTAATTTTATTTTTTTACCTACGTGACTTTACCGGAAAAAACCTAAGAATATAGCAGTCGAATTGTCACAATGAGTTGTCGCGGTAATGGGCTTTCTCCCCCCCCCCACCCCTTCCCACGCCCGCGTCTCGCCGGGAATGCTGAGAATCCCTCCCTTGCTAATGTCCCTACCCAGAGACCCGCGCCAAAACCTCCAGTAATGCGCCCCGGAGCGCATAAATCTCAAGTCACTTACGACCGCAACCCGCAGCGGGCACTTCCACTCTTTAGCATCACGCTTCCTGTCAATGCCGATGATGATAAAAAACAACAACAATAATAACAACTAACTCCTACTACTCTCTCTGCACCCAGAAACAGGGCCGCCACTGTCGGGCGACGTTTATTCTTGGCAGCCCCCCGCTGCCGGAGATTGCAAGTGCCTTCGTGTGCCACAGATACACCGTTGCTAGGCACCCCATCCCGTCGAGTGCCACAGATACACCGTTGCTAGGCACCCCATCCCGTCGTGTGCCACAGATACATCGTTGCTAGGCGCCCCGTCCCGTCGAGTGCCACAGATACACCGTTGCTAGGCAGCCCGTCCCGTGTCACAGATACACCGTTGCTAGGCACCCGTCCCGTCGAGTGCCACAGATACACCGTTGCTAGGCACCCCATCCCGTCGTGTGCCACAGATACACCGTTGCTAGGCACCCCATCCCGTCGAGTGCCAAATTTACACCGTTGCTAGGCACCCCATCCCGTCGTGTGCCACAGATACACCGTTGCTAGGCAGCCCGTCCCCTCACGTGTCACAGATACACCGTTGCTAAGCACCCCGTCCCGTCGTGTGTCACAAATACACCGTTGCTAGGCAGCCCATCCCGTCGTGTGCCACAGATACACCGTTGCTAGGCAGCCCATCCCGTCGTGTGCCACAGATACACCGTTGCTAGGCAGCCCTTCCCGTCGTGTGCCACAGATACACCGTTGCTAGGTAGCCCATCCCGTCGTGTACCACAGATACACCGTTGCTAGGCACCCCATCCCGTCGTGTACCACAGATACACCGTTGCTAGGCAGCCCTTCCCGTCACGTGTCACAGATACACCGTTGCTAGGCACCCCGTCCCGTCGTGTGCCACAGATACATCGTTGCTAGGCACCCCGTCCCGTCACGTGTCACAGATACACCGTTGCTAGGCACCCCGTCCCGTCGTGTGCCACGGGTGACAGATTGCTCAAAGCATCTTTATCAAACGTCATCTGCCACCCATCACTCTTCAATATACTTCACATCCTCATTCCGTTCTCCGGCGGTGGTCCAGCCGAGGGGACCCCCAAGTGGCAACCTCCCCTACGCGGCACAGTGTGCGCATGCAGCATCCGCCTGCAAATGATGAAATGATTTACATCGATACCCATAGCTGCACATAGACCCATACACACCCACACCTCCAATCAGCACGGTTCCTCCCGATATGAGGAAGCCACTGGAGCTATGCACATTTACATCTGGATTGAAAACCCGGACCTCCGATCAGCACGGTTGGCTACGTACGGTGAGAAAGAAGTTCAACGTACACGCAAACAGTACACTCGTGCAGAGAACCATCGTCTCGAGAACCAGAGACTGACAAAGACCCGAGAACTCACACAAAGACCCCGTGTATCGTTGTGTGTTTTACTGGTCGCCCGTAGCCTGGAGTAGGCTAGTAACCACAGCCGCAGCGAGGGGGTATACTGGATGTGGTGCACCGGGTGCGGAAATTATTTTCGGCTCACAAAAGTTGAACGAGGTGATCGTAAGTGTATGGCGGGGGTGGTGAAGTATGGTGAAATGACCCCCGCGATCGGTACAAAGGTCAAGAGCGGTGATGATTTTGATCATGAGGACGGTGATGACGGTTGTGATCATGACATTGATGATGATGATCGTGAAGATGTGATTATGATGATTTTGGCGATGATAATGCCGATGACTATAATTATAGCGGTGCTGGTGGTGATGATGGTGAATAAAGGTTATAATAGTGACGATGGTGACAGTGATGGTGAGGATTGTGCTGTAATGAAAAAAGGTTCAGTTCCCCGAAACGTCGAATGTTAAATATATTTAATTTGAAGCCACGTTGTTGTTGACGAGTACAATATTTTGTATCACTCATTTTTATTGAATATTTTTGGGTTGTGGAACGAATCATCTGAGTTTCCATTATTTCTCATGGGGAAATTCGCTTTGATATACGAGTGCTTTGGATTACAAGCGCGTTTCCGGAACGAATTATGCTCGCAATCCAAGGTTTTACTGTATTTAGTTTTTTGTACATGTTAATTGTGCTTGTGCACCACTGCCAACGCAGCAAGAGCAGCAGCATCATCACTAACAATGTGTTTAATGATGGTAGTGATGATGATGATGATGGTAATAATCTTAATTTTATTATTTAATCTTTATACGTGACTTTACCGAAAGAACCAAAGAGATGGTAATAATGTTGATGATAATGGTGATGGTGCTGATAATGATGGTGTCGATGGTGATGATGATAATGGTGATGATGATCATGGCATATGTAATTATGGTGATAATAATGATGATAATGGTGGTGATGGTAATGGTGATGATGATAATAATAATGGTGGTGATGATGATGATGATGATAATGGGGAATATAATGGTGATAGTGATAACGGTGATGATGATGGTGATAGTGATAATGATGATAAAGGTGAATATAATGGTGATAGTGATAACGGTGATGATGATGGTGATAGTGATAATGATGATAACGCTGATGATAATGGTGATGATGGTCAGACGAAGAGGAACATTCGCGAACAATGAGAACGCGTCTGTGTGCGGCATGGAATTCACGTGCGCCGCGTCGCGAGCGACCTTGGAGCGCGCGTGTGGCTCTTCTTAATGACTCAAGCGAACACACAATTACAAACACAGACAAAGATTCCCCGTAAAGCATAAACAGACTGTTGGGACAAGTGCTGCCGGGGGTGGGTGGCCAGCACCACGCCCGGCCGCCTTTGTCCCCCTCGTGGCGATGTTGATAAACCCTACCAGGTACTCATTTGAGGCCGAGTCGGGAATAGAACGCTGGTTCGTAGCGCAGTGTGCTAACCATTGCACTACCACGCCCCAGTGTATATTATATATAAAGATAAAGATCCCCCGTATAGCCTTAACAGACTGTAGGGGCAAGTGCTGTTAGCGAGCACCTATGAAGGCCGGAACAGTACACGAGGGGGTGGGTGGCCAGCACCACGCCCGACCGCCTTTGTCTCCCCAGTGGCGATGTTTACACACCGCACCAGGTACTCATTTAAGGCTGAGTCGACCTAGGGGAGGCCCAGGACCGGTTCAGATAATCGTCACTGGTGTTAGCCGTGAGCGGGAATCGAACCCGGGTCGCCAGGTTCATAGCGCAGCGCGCTAACCGCTACACTACCGCTCCCCACATATTATATATAGACACACAAACACACACCGTTAGATGCATACTTTGTTTATACAGTGCCGGGAAAAAGATTGCGAACCCCTTAGGATTTTCACATATTACAAACCTAAAATGTTATTAGCTCTTAATCTAAGTCCTAATAATAAAAAAGATGGCCCGATTAAACAAACTCCACAAAACAAATTACGCAAAAACATGATACTCTTTAAACATGTATTCGTCCTCAATCTAATTTACATTCAATGACCACGTGTGGAAAGAAACTACGTGAACCTTCAAATTCAGGAGCTGGTGACACCCTGTAACCGTCGGTCAGTCTCTCTCACATCAGATTTAAGGAATTTTGTCCCATTCTTCCTTACAGAACTCCAACTCGGTGACATGGGAGGGTTGCCTTGCATGAATATCTCGCTTCAGGTCCTGCCACAACATTTCTGTGGGGTTCAGGTCCGGACTTTGACTTGGCCATTGTAAAACGCCGAATGTCTTCTTCTGCAGCTGCCATTGTTTTGTAGATCTGCTTTGTTGCTTAGGGTCATTGTCTTTCCGCAAGACCCGTCTTCGGTTCGGTTTACGGACGGACGGACGGATGTCCTGACGTTCCCCTCTAGAATATTCGGATACAATGCAGAATTCATGGGTTGTGTCAATGATGGCAAGCAGTCCATGTCCTGGGGGTAGCAAAGCAGCCCCAAACCATCGCACTTCTATTCGAAAGCAGCCAATGGTTTTCGCCAAACTTAACGTTTTTCATGGAGGCCGAAACTTTTACCTTTGACTCGTCTGTCCAGAGAATAGTGTTCCAGAAGTCTTGTGGATCATCGACGTTGTTCTTTGGTGACCTTTCAGACCTGGAAACAGTGCTCTTTGTGGAGAGCAGTGCTTTTCTCCTCGCTATCCTTTCACGAACACCACTCTTGTTCAGTCTTTTTCCTAGAATCGAGTCATGAACGACTTACATTAGCCGAGACGAGAGAGTGGCCTGCATATCCTTGGATGTTTCTCTGCAGTTCTCTGCGACTTCCTTGATGATTTCGCGGTTTGTTCTTGGGGAGATTTTGGTAAGACGACCGCACTTGGGTAGAGTGGCTTTTTGGTAAGACGACCGCACTTGGGTAGAGTGGCTCCAGTCTTGAACTTTCTCCACTTGTAGACTCTGTCTGACAATGGATTGGTAGAGCGCTAAATCTTTAGAAATTGTTTGGTAACCCTTTCTGGACTGATAAGCATCGATAATAATTTTCTGAGGTCCTGGGCTATTTTTTGAGATCGTGGCATAACTTCTTTCCACACACCTGTATGGTGAAAACCAAAGTCACAAAGTTTATGATTTTCATATAGGGTGGGGCCTCCCAAACTCACCCCTGAAGATCTAACTAATTATTTAAACACCTGTTTCTAATTGTCTTTAATTGAGCTAATGGAACCAGGGGTTCGCCTACTTTTTCACATACCCTGAACCTTAATTACCAATTGTTTGCTTAATACTTGCATAATTTTTTTCCCAAAAGACATGGAATTGGTCAGCTTTGATTCGAGAGAGCTATCAGAGTAAAACTATGGAATGTCCATAATTACCATTGGGGTTCACAAACTTTGTCTCGGCACTGTACATATGTAGTGGTGTATTCACACGGACACTATATTTTCTCCTGTGTCACTTTATTACTTCGCATCCCGTGTGGATGCTCCTCACACTAACACAACGCGCCCTTGGCTCCGAACTCCCAACCTAAGGGAGGCCCAGGACCGGTTCAGATAATCGTCACTGGGTGTTGGCCATGAGCAGGAATCAAACTAGGGTCGCCGGGTTCGTAGCGCAGCGCGCTAACCACTACACTACCGCTCCCCCCACACATACACGCGCGCGTGTCCATAGGTACACATACACGCGCTTGCTGCAGACACACAACTTTCAGGGTGCGTACGGCAGTAAACGACTCAAATAATAAAGCAGCAATGCTGCGCGAAGAACGCCTTAGACCTGCAACACATTTGTATTTCACTTTACCCTTGGAGGGTTGGGTGGGTGATGTCAGCAGGCACACTCCGTTACGCTTCCGCATACGGGTCACATGACAGATGTGACGTCACAGCTCACTTGCCGTGCAAAATATATGCATTATTGCGCACCCCCCCCCCCCCCCCAAAAAACTACAAAAGTCTATTTTTATAATTTTTGCGTGTTGTACAGTCTGGAAAGTACCCACATGGCAAATTTCAAGTTTGTTGCATGTCGGGAAGTATGCTAAACATTTTGAACAGACACACGTATTCACAAATTTCCCTTATATATAGATTCCTACGTCCGTACATGCACATTTATACACGTACACAATCATATACAAAGACTCCCCGATTTGGCCTTGGGACAAGTGCTGTTTGCGAGCACCTATGAAGGCCATCGCGGCGCACGGGAGAGGGGGAGGGAGGGGGGGTTAGCCATCAGCACGCCTGGCTGCCTTTGTCTCCCCAGTGGCGATGTTTACACATTTCACCGGGGTAATCATTTATTGCCGAGCCGACTTAGAGAGAGACCATCACCGGTTTCAAGATAAATTACCACTGGTGTCAGTAGCCGTGGAGAGAGGAATCGAACTCAGGTTTGCAGGATTCATAACCTTGTGTGCTAACCGTTGCGCCACCGCTCCAAAGACAAAAAACCATGACTCTCCACACGCCACTAGCGCAGACAAACACATCTGCATACGTCATTTATATAATGCTCTCTCACGACAATCGCCCATTGTTCTCTGTGTAATTCAATATATGAGTAAACACAATTGATTGCAAGAATTAGACCCATTAGACCCATTAGATGCTTGTCATCGCAGGTACAACCCATTGTTTTGGAAGATGGAAAAGTAATTGACGATGTGGAAATCAACGAATCTCAAGAGACGCCGCGCAGATTGGCGATGTCTCTTCATTGCTGTATCATTGACCGCCAACCCCCTCCCCCATAGACGATTTGTCAGACTGTAGAAAAATATAATTGATTATAAAATACCGCCGTGGCTTTTATGGACTATGTGACAAGGGCATCTTGATCCGATGGTGGTGGCGGCAGATGCAATAATAGAGGCACTCACGACCGAGCCAAGGTCTGAATAGCGACATATATATAAATAAATACAACTATGAAAACATTCGCACGGGGGGGGTGGGGGGTGGAAAGACCCGACTACATCGATATTGAAAAGAATAAAGTGGAGGGGTTAAAAAAAAAAAGCACCAAAAAACTCAGAATGGGAGTCATACGAGGTGATACCCTATCGCAGAGGCTCACTGATTGACGGCGACATTGGGAAATATTTACACACCCCACGCCAAAGTTTGCTAAGCACTTCGCGAGACCACCACTCCACCCCACTGCGTCGTCTGCCAAGCGGCGAAAGGCAGCAGCAGCAGTGAAACCAGCCGATGAGCCGGTGATATCAACCTGTTGCCCAAGCTCTGCAGTCCCTCCTTTGTCTACAGGGTGGGCCAGAAGTAACTACCTGCTTTAAAACAAAACAAAAACAACCTCAATACAGTCGCCAGTAACAATGCGGCCGACAAAAGAAATATACTTTTAATAGGTGACGCTTCGGGCAATGGTCCTTCTTCATGACACAACGAGGCCGAGACGAGGTACAGTGGATAGGAGTTAGGGGACGGACATTTATTTCAGAATTAACATTTGAAAAGGGGTTTAACGATGAACGGTTATCACCAAATTATTTAATCAGGAAGCAACATCATCTGTTGACGGAGCACGAAGAATTTCCTGCAGCCGGTTAGATTCACATCGTTGTCATCAGCAGCAGTGATCAAGCCAGAATCAGAACATTCATTTATACTGGAGGATTTCGATGAGCTATAAAATATATTTGTCACATGTGCCCAGTAATCCATTGATAGATTAAGGCCTCTCCAAGCCGCCGCCATCCTGCGTTGTAATGATCCGATCAGATATCAGCTTCTAGCGTCGCTCTGTCTCCTCTGTATAGGTCCGAGCAGACGCGTTCCATTCCTTGGCTGCAGCTCCGGTATTACCCTCGGGCGTCGTGCCTCCTCGCCGTGACGGATGCTGCCTACTCACTTCTCTTAAAGGTCCGGATGATGATGATGATGATGTTGGCATGATGATGATGTTGTCATGACGATGATGTTGTCATGATGATAATGCTATGCTGGGGTCTTTCGGTAAAGTCACGTATATAGGTTCAAAGAAAATAACAAAAAATGTATTTTTTGTATTTTCTTTGAACATATCTACGTGACTTTACCGCAAGACCCCAAGAATATGAATCCCTGCAGTCACGAAAGCTTTAAGTCAAGATGATATTGATGTTGTAATGATGATGATGATCTTGTCATCATGATGATGATGTCGTCATGATGATGATGTTGTCATGATGATAATGATGTTGTCATGATCATTAAGATGATGCTGTTATGATCATGATGATGATGATGTTGTCATGATGATGTCATAACTAACAACCTGAGTCTGTTCTCTAGCCCACGTGCCCCTCGCTCGGTCTCTCAATGTCATCTCAACAGCGAATCTCGCCGTGGCTTCTTTTGCACAATTAAAAAAAAAATGGTGTTCCACATTCTTCGTTAAGGACCGCGATTCTGAAAGAACAAAACAATGTCATAGCAAGTGATACCCACACCGACTATAGCACTTGTTTAGGCGCAGTGCTAAGCTAGTGATTTATAATTAAGTTGCGCTTGGGTTCGATCACAGTGTCGGTGTAATGCCATTTTTGGAAGCCTCCACCATTCGACACAACTAATCGGATCAAGTTGCCACGTGGGGCGCAAATACGCCCCAAATCCATTTGGAGTTTTCAGCAAAACCGGAGGAATGTTGAAAAGAAAAATAAATTCTGTCCGACGTTTCGCTGGAGATTACACCCAGCAGCAGCAGCAGCATCATCATCAGGCGTTAACAAACAGTTCAGCTCTCGCATAATTGCGCGTTTCCTGATTCTTTGTGTAGGTGCCGTGGTGTCATCGCCATCAGTACATCCTTGGAGGTGAACCGGTTTAATAATTCGGGGTTTGATTGCTGGTTTATTGGTTGTGATTGACATGGTACATGAGCGTGATAGGGTGCATATATTTATTGGTATGTAAAAGCAGGCCATCCTGAATTACATGCGGGCAGTGGTTCTTAACCTTTATTGCAGCCTTGCACCCATGTGCTTCTCAATTGTTACATACATAGGGGGTGTGATGAAACAAAGTAGTTGTACTTACATGACCGTGCTTAACTTTTCTTTCGGATGATATACCTTCGAAAACAATCCGGCCGTGTCTCGCACACCCAGAAAAGGCATCTCGCTCTCCCATGGAGTGCAGCGTGCACCACAGGTTAAAAACCACTGCGTCAGGGTGCTGTGATAGTTAGGCTATTATGAGGCAGGCTGTTGTTGAAATATTGGGATTTGGATTGCCGATTATTGTAAAGGAGACGACAAGGTGAATGAATACCCATGGAAAGATCAGGAGGTCAACATGTGACGCATGACATCACAATCGTCATAATCATCTGCATCATCATTATGATCGTCATCATCTACATCCTCATCAATACCACCATGGTCATTATTAAATTCATCACTACTTCAACGTCATCATAATCATCATCATGATTGTTTTATCATCATCATCATCATGGTCGTCACTATCCATGGTTTCCCAAACTCCAGACCATCACCACCACCATCACCACCATCACCACCACCGCCGCCGCCACGCTCCATCTTTCCCCATTCATCTCGGTCCACGCTGCACACGCCCGATGATTGCTAAACACGTCCCACGTGACGCGCTTTGCATCGCGTGGAACGCGTGCACACGCACACACGTGGAACACGTGCACAAGAACACAAAGACAAAGATCCCCTGTTTAGCCTTAACAGACTGTCCGGGCATGTGCTGTTGGCGAGTACCTATGAAGGCCGGCACGGTACACGAGGGGGTGAGTGGCCAGCACCACGCCCGACCGCCTTTGTCTCCCCAGTAGTGACGTTTTACAGACCGCACCAGCTACTCCTTTGAGGCTGAGTCGACATAGGGGAGGCCCAGGACCGGGTCAGATATTCGTCACTGTGTGTTGGCCGCGAGGTGGAATCGAACTCGGGTCGCCGGGTTCGTAGCGCAGCGCGCTAACTGCTACACCACCGCTCCCGTGCACACGCACACTGAAATCTCAGCGTTATTTACTTAGGGGCCATCCATTTAGTACGTACGCATGGAGGGGGGATGGGGGGGTTAACCCAAATGCGTACGCTTGATTATGGGGGGTCTACTGACAATATACGCATAGGAAACGGGGGGGGGGTGTGAAGCCTCGATTATAATTTGTCTACATTGGCCTTCAAATTAGTTAGACAGTCCGGCGGTGGACTATCTGTTTGCTTAAACACGTTAATATTATTAATCCTTGATCGTTTCTGCGTGGATTCGATATCGGCCGTTCCATAGGATTCGGGGGGGTACGTCAAGCGTACGCAGGTGGAGTGGGGGGGGGTAAAAAGTCCGCGTGTGTACAGGGAGGGGGGGAGGGGTCAAGTTTTGACAGATTTTTGCGTGCCTACTAAATGGATTGCCCCCTTAGCGCGTCACGTGGGACGTGTTTAACAATAATCGGCCGCGTGCAGCGTGCAACGAGCACGTGTGTATTTTAATGGGAAAAGATAAATTGGTAAACGCGGAAAGACGGAGCGTGGTGATGGTGGTTGATCGCGAGGAGTGGATTTGTGAAACCCGGCCGTGATGGCTTTGCTACAGACTCCGGCAACCTGAGATCGATTCCCGGTCACAAGCGACGGTTACTAGGAGATGTTAAATATCTCGCCCGATTGACAGGAGTTCGTGGGTTCGATCCCGACCCTGACGCCTGCCCGCTGTGTATTTGTGGAGTTTTCTCTGCGGGTCCTCCGGTTTTCCCCTACACATTTTCGACTTCACGCGTTTAGCATATTTGGCGACCGCTATAGGGGCCGTCCATAAATGACGTCACGCACTAGGGGGTGGGGGGGGGTCAGACATTTGTGACGATGTGTGACGAGGGGAGGGGGTTTGAGAAATGTGACGTCACCTAAAAATGCGCAACTTTAAATAAATATAGACAACACGTTCTACTTCATTCTAGATTTGAAACTTTCGTGACTGCAAGGATCATATTCTTAGGTTTTTTCGGTAAAGTCACGTAGGTAAAACATTAAAATCAATAAAAGTAAAATAAAATAAAAATCACGACGTTTCGGAGGCAACACAAGCTTCCGTCTTCAGGTGGAACCGTCACAGCCACGACAGCTGTATCAAGTAAATGAGAGATTACAAGAGCTACCACTCCGTATATATAATGGTTGGAGAGGGGAAAGGGCCAAGTACGGCACACTTTTTATTAATATGGTAAGGTGAGGCTTAAGAGGCTGAGCCTTTGTTATGGAAATATACTTTTTAATACAAGTTTTCTCCTACAACATCAGAGTGCAGCGCCACATTAAATACGCACTACAATGACAATAGTTTAAAGCGATTTGAAGCATGTTTTTTTTTTGGGGGGGGGGGGGGGTGGGGCAGAGCTTTGTGACGTCATATTTGAGGGGGGGGGGTCTGACTTTTTGTGACGTCGTGTGACGAAGGGGGGGGGGGTGTCAAAAATCGTCCAAAATCGCGTGACGTCATTTATGGACGGCCCCGTATATAACATCAGTGGCGAGTGATGTCTTACTATGCCTAGGTCGGCTCGGCCTTAAATTATGACCAGTTGCGACGTGTAACTCTATGCGCACTGGAGAGACAAAGGCGGCCGGGCGTGGTTCTGACCAGACCCCACCGCGGCTTTGATGGGCACTCGCTCACGCCACGAGTCGACACGCCTGGAACATTCTGTGTCTTCATCATCGGTGACGAACGATTTGTTGATGCACAACCAACGGCGACAAGAAAGTCAACACGTCAACAACAACAACAACACCACCACCACCATCGTGTTGTGTGGCCTTTGAAAATACAAACATGTAATAGGCGACGTTTCGGGCAACCACCCTTCATCATAGCGCAATTGAAAAGTCAGGGAGGAGGGTGCCACGCACGGCACCACGGCGCGCGCACACTCAAATTCGTCGTTGACTCGAAGGGGCGCGCGTGTGAAAGTTCGCCTAGCCAATGGGAAGCGCCCGTGGGCGTGGCTTCGTCGGGGAGCCCCGCCCCCCCACCCGGGTGGGCGGGGCGTGAGGGTGGTCAAGTCAACACCGGAGCAGCGCTGCGCACACATCCCTCGGGTGACTCAGTGACCACACCTCACGTGACCTCCACTCCCGTGACCTCCACTCCCGTGACCACCCCTCCCGTGACCACCCCTCCCGTGACCATACCAACCACACCTGTCCCACGAGACGATCACCCCCCCCGTCCACCGTACCAGTGACTACTCTTCCCCGTGACCATACTTCCCCACCGGTGACTATACCACTCCTCCACACACTTCTTTGCGGCTGCACCTATTCCACCCGTGACCACTCACACCGCCTACCCTCCCGTGGCGCACTCCTTCCCTCCCGCGACTACGACTCCCACTTGCCGTGACTAACCCTGCCCCATCCCTCGACTCGATATTTCGCATCTCCGTAACTATCACCCCCCCCCACTCTCTCCCCCTCCCTTCCCACCATCTCCTACCCCCCACGATCCCCTCCCTCCTATAACACCTCCTACATCCCGTGACAGCCTCGGCACAGCGGGCGAGCACGTGCCCATAGACCCAGCTGACACGCGCGCGCACGCACACTGACACATTGACACGGCTCTGCTCTCTCTCTATATATAAAGATCGTGAACGGCGTGACACAAAAGCCAACAGGCGCACAGCTGGTGAGGGTTCGGGAGGCGGCTTGTGGGAGCTCTCGTTCCACCCCCCCTCTCTCTCTCTCTCGCTCTCTCTCCGTCACCGCTGGTAGGAGGCCTCGTCGCCCACCGGATCATCAGCAAGGGTGTGTCCGCGATGAGCTGCCTGGATGTGATGTATCAGGCTTACGGTTCGGCCACTGCATACCTCTCGTCGCCTGCCGCCTACTCCTACTCGCACCCCGCCGCACAGGTCAGTCGAGGAGGAGTGTGTGGGGGGGGGGGGTCAGGCTTGTCTTGTGCCGATGTATCGATGTCGGAGGTTCGATTGTGCATAGGTGTGCGACTCGAATGCGAGTGAGTCTCTGCGCGCGTGTGTGTTTGTGTTTGTAAGTGCTCGCTATAACAGCACTTGCCCCAACAGTCCGTTTAAAGACTATATGGGGAAATCTTCGCGTTATTTTAGCGTGTGTGTGTGAGAGGACGTGTCGATGTCTTTTCCGTAAGTGTGTATATGTGTGTGTTTGTCATGTGCGGTTTACTGTGTGTGTGTAGGTATGTATTAGAGTGTGAATGTGATGCGAGTGTGTGTGTCTGCGTGTGCGTTAGAGGCGAGCGGTGGTGTAGCAGTTAGCGCGCTGCGCTACGAACCCGGCGACTCGGGTTCGATTCTCGCTCACCGCCAACACCAGTGGCGATTATTTGAACCGGTCCTGGGCATTCCCTGGGTCGACTCGGCCTCAAATGAGTACTTGGTGTGGTGTGTAAAAATCGCCACTGGGGAGACAAAGGCGGTCGGGCGTGGTGCTGGCCAACCACCCCCTCGTGAGCCGTGCCGACCTTAATAGGTGCTCGCTAGCAGCACTTTCCCCAACAATCTGTTAATGCTATACAGGGGATCTTTGACTAATAACTAAGTGTGTTTGTCTGAATGACTGGAGTGTATCGATCCGTGTGTCTCTGCGTGAGCGTATGTGTCTATAACAGAGTTTTTGGGTTGGATCGCATACATATAAAATGCATCGTCAAACCCCTACGTGTTAAACTATGTGCGTGCGTTTTCGTGTGATGTGTCTCTGTGTGTAGATGTGTGTGTGTTTAGTATATTAGTGTAATGTGGCTTGCGTGCGTGGAGCGGTGGTGCATTGGTTCGCACACTGCGCTACGAACCCGGCGACCCGGTTAAAGTGAGTTCGATTTCCGATCACGGCCAACATCGATTGATATCTCAATCGGTTATGGGCCTCCACTAGGTCGACTCAGCCTTAAATGGGTCCCAAGTGCAGTGTGTAAAATATCAGCGAAGGCCAAACATGCGGCCGAGATTGATGCTGGCCACCCACCCCCTCGTGTGCCGTGCCGGTCTTCATCTTCGCTAACAGCACTTGCCCCAGCCGCCTGTACAGGCGATACGAGGAATCTTTATCGTTGTGTGTGCGTGTATTCTCACTGTTTTTATGCATCGATGCGTGTCCGCACCAGCGGCTACGTGTCAGTGTCTGTGTGTGTGCGTGCGTCCGTGTCTGTGCGTGGCTGTGTATCCCTGCTGCGTCTACTGGTGTCTCTCTCTGTGTCTCTCTGTGTGTTTCTCTGTGTGTGTGTCTATTCACGAGTGGACCACTTTCTGTGTCTCCGTGCGTCGATTCATGTGTCTCCGTGTCTTCGCACGCGCCCGTGTACGTGTGAGTTTGCGCGTCTGTGCGTTCGTGTGGACATGAGTCTCTGTGTCCATGCATCTGTCTCGGTATAAATTATTCTGGGCGTCTGTCTGTTTTCGTCAACATTGAAAAACAGGAATCCGGTTATTTACGTAATAGGACAGCAAGTTTGTTTTAGATTCGTACTTAACTTGTTCTGCTCGGTGGACGTGATAGCTGGACAATATTACAGAAGACCCTACCGAGCAAACTCGACGAAACTGGGATGTTGTTCTTCAAGAAGGATGATGTTGAACATTTCACGGACAGACACAATACGAGTGATGTGAACGTATCACAGAGATCAGCAGGGTGACACAGCCAGACAATACACATGAGTTCATTAGAGAAAGGCAGAGTTCTATTTCTTGAACGTGTGGTGATGGCAAACACGAGAATACCGAGTGTGAATGTGCTCTGAACCGGGGGGAGGGAGGGGGACATTGGAGGTACGACGAGAAGAAACCAGAGGAATACGGCTAATTGAGCTGACACCGCGAGGAATCTGAGCGATTTGAATTGGACTGGGTGGAGAATCGGATGCAAATGTTGTTGAGTTAAAGGTCGCGTGGGACAGAGCTGCAAGGATGGAGAGGGCACGATCGCCCGCCGTCTGTGAGAAAGGACCGTGGATTTGTAGATGAAGATATGGACAAAATATTGCCCGTCATAGACTCACATGGGCCATAGACTCACATTGCCCACCGACTAACATTGCCCATGGACCAACCTTGCCCATAAACTAACCTTTCTCAATTTTTTCGATATAAAGCTTTCGTGACTGCAGGGATTCATCTTCTTGGTTCTTTCGGTAAAGTCACGTAGAAGGGAAATAATAAAATAATAAAAAATAAAACATCATAAAATACAATTCTCACGACGTTTCGGCCACAACGCAAGCAGCCGTCATCAGGTGAAGAATAGGTCTGTCGGAAAGACAGCGTCTGAATGAAGCTGGCTTTCCGACAGACCTGTTCTTCACCTGAGGACGGACGGCTGCTTGCGTTGTGGCCGAAACGTCGTGAGAATTGTATTTTATAATGTTTTATTTTTATTATTTCCCTTTTACGTCACTTTACCGAAAGAACCAAGAAGATAACCTTGCTCACATACATAGCTCGTAGATTCATATTTCCCATAAACGGATATAGCCCAAATATTAACATTGCCTATAGACTAACCTTGCTCATAGACTAACATCGCCCGTCGACTAACATTGCCCGTACACTAACATTGCCCGTGGACTTTCATTGCCCGTACACTAACATCGCCCGTAGACTAACATTGCCCGTAGACTAACATTGCCCGCAGAATAACTAACAAGTTGTTGAGTACATATCATTGACTCGGCATTGAGGAAATTATCTCTAAGAAGGAACAAGTCTCTCGGGGGAGAGAGGTGGTGGTGGAGGGGGGGTGACAGTCGACTTGAGGAAGTTGTGCGAATGATTTCGGAGGAGACGCGCGCGTCAAGTTATTTACGACAATCGAGTTTAGCGCCATACCTTGCGAACAGGTCTGACTTCTCTGGCCACGGCGGTGAGTCGCGAAGGCTCTCAACATGAAACGATTCTAGACGAGATATTTCAATGCATTCCCTCCCCCCTCTCTCTCTCTCTCACCCCCGCCCTTATGTAATCTATCTCCAACGCGGTGTAGAACCACCTGCGGGAATGAATGAGAATGAGGATGTGGTCGTACTGCATGAGGAATCCGAGGAGCTCGAAAGCTCTTTTTCACAGATGTCCAGTAAGGGTAGGGGGGTGTCACGTGGTCAGAACGTTGCAAAAGCAGACAATACGGAAAGACGATAGGAGTGCAAAGTTTAACAAAGCTAAACAAATTGCTTAACACAATATACAAATTAAACAAAACTATTTAATCTTAACAGGTAAAGCCCACTGAGCCATTGGCTTCTTTTCTCAGAAGCGACCTGGCTATACAAAATAAAAGCTCAACCGAGTGGGCGTATCGTGTGGACATTGACAACAGCTGAACAATATAATCGAAACGCATGTGTCTAAATGTGGAGGGGAAAACCGAAGGACCTGGGGGGGAAAAAATCCACGCGACCACGGCGAGAGCGAGAGAGAGAGACGCGCAAACTGCAAATATACAGCAGCAGGCGTCAAGGTCGGGATAGATCCCCCGACCTCCTGCATACCAGGCAAGGTAGTTAACATCTCACCGCCGTGGGAGTGACATCACTGAGCAAGAGTGAGAGACGTCACAACGAGATGCGTCTCACGAATTACATTATTCCCGTAATTTGTTGTCATTCGTCTACCAGTAAGTAACCATCATAATCCGCACGATAACGACATAATAATGAATAAATAATGCCGTGCTTGATGGATCGTGGGAGATGTGGGTAGGCCTTTCATTCAGCAGTGGATTGACCAAGGCTAGTGATGATGATTTAACCATGATCGTGGTGGTCATCATCATCATCGTGACCATCATCATGGTGGTCTCATCAGCTCTCGGAAGCTGAGCAGGTTTGAACCTGGATAGCGCTTTGCGTGGCCACCAAAGCACACACCGGACGACATTGGGTTTGCGGAGCTACGTGGTGATGGGCAGTGCTTCCACGTCTTCACCAACCCTCACTGCCCATCGTGTGGTGAAGTATGGTCAATCAGACCCCAACGACTCCCACTCTATCGTCATCCACGCAATGCCACGTGTGTAGGAGTCTCACGACTCGTTTTCAGGACGGTGGTGGTGGTGGTGCTTCTGCTGCTGCTACTCCACTGGGGTGTTTGGCAATTGGAGGAAACAACCACGGTGGCGAGATTGGCACCACGGTGGCTCGGAGCTGTTAACTCCCTCGCCTGGAACACAGGAGGTCGTGGATTCGATCCCGACGCCTGCTGTGTATTTGGAGTTTGCGGTGTCTTTATCTCTCTCACCGTGGTCGCGTTGATTTCTCTCCGGGTCCTGCGGTGTTTTCCCCTCCACGTTTTAAAATCAACGTCACGCGTTTCGGGTATTTGCCGGCGATACATTTCCACGTGATAAGCCACTTCTGACAAAGAGCTACGTAGCTCATTTGGAGCCTTACCTGGTTCGATAAAAACGAAGAGATATTTTTAGTTTAACCGGAGAAACCCGGAGACAACCCAGCGGCACCGCGCTACTGCCCACGAGAGGGAGACGCTCGGCACCGCCACCCCCTGGCTTCACCACGCTGATGCCGCCACGCCTACAACACCTGGCAAGCCCTGGAGGCGGTGGTGCTGGTGGTGGTAGTTGGGAGAGCGGTAGTGCAGCGGTAGTGCAGCGGGCAGCGCGCTCAGCGATGAACCCGGCGACGCGAGTTCGATTCCAGCTCACGGCCAACACCGGTGACGATTATTTGAGTCTGACCTGGGCCCTCCCCTAGGTCGACTCGGCCTCAAATGAGTACCTGCTGCGGCGTGTAAATGTCGCCACTGGGGAGTCAAATGCGGTCGGGAGTGGTGCTGGCCACCCACCCCCTCGTGTACCGTTCCGGCCTTTATAGGTGCTGCTCGCTGACATCACTTCCCCCAACAGTCTGTTAAGGCTACACGGGGGATCTTTGTCTTTGTCTTCTTGGTGTCGGGGGTCGCCCATCCAATGACTCGCCAGGCTCAACGCCGGCTTAGCTTCCCGAGGTCCGATTACACCGGACACATTCACGGTTGTTTGGGGCAAGTGCTGTTCGCGAGCACCTATTAAGGCTGGCATGGTACGTGATTAGAGTGGCGTGGGTAAGAGTCGCCTTTGCCTCCCCAGTGCTGATATTCGCGCGCGCGCAAACTCATTGGTGGGGATTTGTTGAAGGCCGAGTTGACCTAGGGGAGGGCCAGAACAGCTTCAAATGCCACTCGATAGTGGTGTTGTTGTTGTTGCCGGGAGTTAAACTCGGACCTCCGGGAGGGTAGTGTGCGGAATATATTTCAACGTGGGGAACACGCCACACAACAGATTAGAAAGAAGACCACCTCCCCCTGAAAGCATTTAACAGACTATTGGGGAAAGTGCGATTAGGGTTGGTGATCGGCAACCACGCCCGGCCGCACTTGTCTCCCCAGTGCTGCTGCTTTACACACACCACACACATTTCAAAGCTGAGCCGACCTCGGCGGAGCGGTTGTTTGTGAGTGGGAATAAGAGCGCGGCTGTCGCCGGATTCGCGGCGCAGTGCGCTAACCACTGCGCCACCGCTCCCCGTGGAAACGCATACACGTGCGCACATACAACAGTCGAAGAAGTACACACAGACAATCGCACACATATACACACACATACACAAAATCACACACACAATCACACTCACAACATACACAATCACACACAAAATCACGCACGCGTATAATACCAAAGGCGGTTTTGAACCGATTTTTCATGCGGTTACCGGTGATGTAAAACACGACTTTAATTACCCTTGTCTGGAGCAGAGTGGTGGCGCAGTGGTTAGCGCACTGCGCTACGAGTTAAAGTTGTTCGGAATCGCGTTTAAAGATTATACAGCACAGCTGTAACTCGTATCTCTAAGCTGATGTTTACAATCGCACCCCGTAGAACGATAGAGATCGGTGGTGGTGGGTAGTTGGTTGCTTAATAAAATTTACAAACACGTCAATCCACTGCTGGATGAAGAGCCTCTTTCCCCTCGCGCCGTGTCGGTCACGGCTGGTGGTTTGACCATACTTCACCACGCCGGTCAGTGGGGTGAGTTAATGATGAAGAATGGGGGGGAGAATAATGTTCAGGTATCAGTCGCCACTGGTGGTGATTGCCGCGACTGGGAATCTAACTCAGGTGGCCGGGATATCAGTGAGGAGTGCGCTGGCAAGGCACTTGCTAGCGCACCGCGCTTTCTAAATCGTGAAATGGGATTCGTGAAATGGAATTCGTGAAATGGGATTCGTGAAATGGGATTCGTGAACAATCTCGGCGCATAGTTTGCCGACCCGAATTTGCGGAGTCGCGAGTTAAGCGACGCGTCGGCTGTAGAGGTTGTGTTTGAGTTAGATCGTAAACGTGTCCGTGACAAATCTTACTACTAATTGGCGGCTGTGTCGGGTGGCGGAGTGTTGAACGACTCGAATTGACGCGATCTGACCCAAAGGACCCCGATGGATTTAGCAACGCGTGTTCGATTCACGTCTGTACGATTCGATGAATCAGCGTGCGCATCTGCAGTGCCCATTGATGCACATGAAGAAGGGACACTGCCCGAAACGTCGCCTGTTATATATTGTGTGTTTTTTTCACGCACCACAGAGCGTTGTTAATAACGAATTTGCTGGAGTTGTTGTTGTTGACTGTGCTTGTTGTTGTTGATTGTGCTTGTGTACCATTGCCAACGCAGCAGCACCACCACCATCACCAATTGATGCATCAATAGTTCTCTCTCGTTTTTTTCCCGTCTCGTTTGTATTGTTTTATATATATATATATACCTCGTTTGGTGAATTACTACACGTCTACTTTGGATGTCATCTGCGTTCATCATTTTGCAAACGATACTTGATTATTCGACGCGCGATTTCGAGTCATCTCTGTGAGCGACAGTTCAGAAGAACGCGTGGAGTGTAGAGTGCTACGCAGGTTAGAGACATCCTCATCCTGATCATTCGGATGATCCTGGTCATCCTGATGACCCTGATTATTCTCATCCTCATCATCCTCATGGTCCCGATCATTGTCATAATCATCCTGGTGATCCTGATCATTATCGTGATTGTCCTGATAATCCTGATAATTATTCTAATCGTCCTGGTGATCCTGATCACTCTCATCATGGTCATCATCTCGTCTCGCAAGGACGTGGCGAGGATTGCCACGGTTTTCGAGGCCAATAACGGAGTGGGCATCCAAAATGAGTGCGAAGAATATGGTGCCGTGGGAGACGGAGCGATTTAAATAAGGAGCTAAGATGGATTGTAATAGGTGACGTTTCTAAAACCGTGAGATTGAGGTGGCTTATGTGGGGAGAGGCCTTCATTCAGCAGTGGATAGACCCTGTCTGTTTATGATGATTGAACGCTTATAGTGATGATGATGATGAGCAGGAAACAAGGAAATGTTATTGAAGTCGTGTCAAACTGTCGCATGTCAATAGTTGACATCATAATAATTATTCGTGATGGAATACATTCATGCCACGCGTTCCATGCGTACATGTGTACATACAATACTCACGAGTACGGGATGCAGATGTAGTGGTGGTGCGGACGCGCGCCCGCAGTGAGAGATCACGGGGCGGCGCGGGGTGCGTGGTTGTGCGCGCTGACACAAGGTGGGAAATAGGATCGTGGGCAGCGCGCAGTGATTGGTCAACTGGGGTGGGTGCCCTCAGCGACGTCCGCATGAAGGACTATAAAGGGGGACGCGCGGGAGTACTCGGGGAGTTGTTAACCAGTCGAAAACCGAAGACGGAGTTCAGAGGTAGGCCCTGAGACCCCTAGTCCCGCTGTCCTTGTGAGGGCCGGGGCCCTGTGTGGCTCGGAGGCGAGACTGTGGGACCCGTGGTCTGACGTCCCTGTGGACCGAGACTGTGGGACCCAGAGTCGAGACGGACACCCCGGCTGGGTGTGTTCCGAGAGGCTACGGAGCGTAAGAGCCCGTGTGGGTGTAGCCGGGGGAACCCTGTGGGTTAAGGCTGGAGTTAGCCACCCGTGTAATATAAGTTGGTGTTAATAAAAGAGTGTGCTACCCGTAAGGTCGTCTCCCGCCAAGTTCCTACATTACAACTGGCGTCAGAAGTAAACCTGTCTTCAAAAGGATGGATACTAGGAAGACTAACCGTACCCACGAGCGAGATCGGGAAGACGACGGCGTACCGGAGCCACAAACCTCGGAAGGAGAGGACGAGGAGTTGCCGCCGATGCAGCACTTCGCGGCGATGGCCGACGCTCCGCACACCAGCCTACAGGATGCACACTCCCGCCTGGCGGAGTTGCTGCTCGCCGCCGCTTCAATTTTGGCGGAAATCACCGTTTCAGCAGGCGGAAGGACGACTACGAGGTTGGAGGAGGGAGCGCGGCCGGATGGATCCCGCCAGAATGCGCTTCGCGCCGAAAGTTTTGAAATTGGCGCCATTTTTGAGGGTCCACCATCGGTTGGCGGGAAGCGTGGACACCACGTGGTCGGAGACCTCCACTCTGCACAGCCCGCGTCATCGGCGCGCGCCAGAGCTCTCCACCATGCGCCTGCCGGCGGAGCCGACATTTTCGTCAACCACAGCAGCGCGCGGGAAAAGCATTCCTCGGAGGACAACGACCAGGTCTTCCAGCAACGACTGCCCGCGCTGACGGCGTTCAAGGCAGACGGGGGCGACTGGGGGGCTTCCAACGAAGGTTCCTCGCACATCAAGAAATGTTGGGGTGGTCCGACACCACTGCCCTACGCGCGCTGCCAGCGACGCTCGATGACGACGCGCTTGCGGCCTTCACATCCGCCCCAAGGTTGTCCCGCTCAACGCTCCAGGCCGCGCTACATCTAATGGCTAAGGTGTTCGGACCGCCCTCGACCTGTCGCCACCAGTTCTACGAACGGCGCAAGATGGTTGGTGAAACTACGCTCGCCTATCGCACGGCGCTGCTCGCCCTGGCGGATGCTGCTTTTCCCCGCATGGACAAGGAGGGGAAGGACGCCATGGTGACAGAGCAGCTGCTGGCGTTGGCTCACGACCTGGGAGTCCCCATCAATACGGCGGACGAAATGGACATCTGCTCCTTGGGGATTGCTACAAGTATTCACGCACACGAGGTCCTCAAGCGCAAGCGGATGGTCGTCTGTGCATCGGCGGGGATCGCGGCACCTGCCGCCACGGTCGCCGAGCCTCAGACTGCTGCGGCTCGGGAGGAGGCCTTCACCGTGTCGAGACCGGGGGAGTGGAGAGCGGGAGGTCGTTCACCCACACGTTCGTCCCGCAAGCTGGAGCAACCGAAACCCACGACGTCCCTCGTCATGTGTTACAACTGCGGCCTTCGGGGTCACGTCGCGGCCGGGTGCCGGGCTCCGCGTCAGCGCGCCACGGGACCACGTCCGGATGACGACCAAGGCCCCAAGTCGTCCCAGCTAACCCCGGCAAGTCGCGGCACCCCACACGCTCGGTCCACATACACGGCACACTCGGGTCGCCGCTTCGCGGTGGGGGGACCGCGTATGGGTACCAGGGATTCTGTTCGGCGAGGGGGGTTCGTACACGGCCCGAAAGCAGTCGAATGGTCCGAATTGGCCCACAGGATAGTGGCTGCGTCGGCCGGGTCGTCCGTGGTAACGAGTTTTATTGACGGGGTTGAGGTCCGGGTGCTGGTGGACACGGGTGCGTCAGCCACTATCATTTCAGACCTTATTTATAACATCCTTCCCGTCCAATGTCGACCCCTTTTGCCGGTGGACGTACCATTTTACGCGGCGAACGGGGGATCCTTGGGAATCATCGGACAGATTCGGGCGACTATTTGTATTGGTGATATCAAATTGGCGGGTCCTATTTTTGTATCATCATCTCTGGCAGTTCCTTGTTTACTGGGTACGGACTTTCTGGCTAAAATGCCCATCAAAATTCTCATCGATCAGGCCTGCATTGAGCTTCCATTGGGACGGCGGGTTGCATTTTTGACGAGTCCTACAAAAATACGCACGGTTTGTGCGACGGTTCAGGCGCTGGCAACTCAGACTGTACGGGTACCCCCGGGATCGCAAATGTTGGTACCCCTTCGATTGAGGAAACCCCTCGGGGTGGATGCGGCGGGACAGGGTGTTCTGTTGGGGCCATCAAACAGAGCTGTTGGGGGCCTTGACTTAGCGGTAGCTCAGACCATGGTGCGGGCGGACAGTGAGCCGTTCGTTATGGTTTTGAATACGGGGTCGCGGCCAGCCGTAATTACACAGGGCACGGTGCTGGCTCACGCGGCGCCGCTACCCGTCGATGAACAGCTCGTTGCACACGCGGATTCGGGCCTCGATACGCATCCTCCATTTGAGGAGGGGACAGAGTGGTTGGACTCGTTGTGTGCTGGGTCTGGTACCTTGTCTAGTGTGCAGTTGGGAGCGTTGAGGGGCTTGCTACTCGAATTCGCTGACGTGTTTAGCAGACACAAGTATGATATTGGCTGCACAGACCTGTTGCGCCACCACATAGCGACGGGTGACGCGGCCCCTATTCGGCAGAATCCCTTCCGGCTCAGCCCAGCCGAGAAGGAGCATGTGCAGTCGGCTGTTAATGACATGTTGGCGGCCGACATCATTTCGCCCTCTTCCAGTCTGTGGGGTGCTCCCATCGTCCTTGTTAAAAAACAGGATGGGTCCTTGCGGTTCTGTGTGGATTTCCGCCGCCTAAACAAAATCTCAATGGCCGACGCGTATCCACTCCCCAGGATGGATGAGTCGCTGGATGCATTGGCGGGAGCACAGTTTTTTTCGACGCTTGACCTGCTTTCGGGATTTTGGCAATTGCCCCTCGATGACGAATCGAAACCAAAGACCGCTTTCCGGACACCAGGAGGCCTATTTGAATTCAATCGATTGCCCATGGGCTTACATTCCGCTCCCGCCACGTTCCAGAGGCTCATGGAATTGGTTTTGTCAGGACTCCAATGGGACACCTGTTTGATTTACCTCTGATATCATCGTTTTCAGCCGGACTTTCGAGGAGCACCTCCAGCGACTGAGAGCGGTGTTCCTCAGGATGCGTTCCGCTAAATTAAAATTTAAACCGGCGAAATGTTACCTGCTTCAGGAATCGGTCAGGTACTTGGGGCATATCGTTGGCCGTTCAGGGATCTCTACAGACCCTGCTGAGACGCACTGTGTCAGCTCATGGCCAACGCCAACCTCAGTCACTGAAGTCCGCAGCTTCATAGGATTCGCCTCCTACTACCGCCGTTTTGTCGAACATCTTGCCACCATAGCCAGGCCCCTGCACGCTTTGACGGCTAAAGGAGTAAGGTTTCACTGGGGGCCGGAAGAGGAGGCTGCGTTCTGCTCCCTTCGAGACGCCTTGGTGCGGGCTCCCCCCTTGTGTTACCCCGATTTCACGCAACCGTTCCTGCTTGACACGGATGCCAGTAACACGGGTATCGGGGGAGTGCTCTCACAGGTGGTCGGGGGGGTCGAACGGGTGGTCGCCTACGGTAGCAGAGTTTTGTCACCTGCGGAACAACGCTACTGTGTAACACGTCGTGAATTGCTAGCGATCGTTTTTTTTATACAGCAATTCAGGCCGTATCTCTACGGCCGTCATTTTACTGTTCGTACGGACCACGCGGCTCTCCAATACGCTATGCGGGTGGCGCAACCCTCCGGCCAATTGTCCCGATGGCTGGAGGTCCTCCAAGACTACCAATTCACGACGATTTACCGTAAGGGATTGCGGCACTCGAATGCGGATGCCTTGTCGCGATTGCCGCCCCGCTCGGAATGCGCATGTCTTCTGGGATCGGCGCGGTGTAAACCCCCTGTCGCCGTCCCCGCGGAAGTTTTGCTCGCCGCCACTGACGCCCCGGGGGTCGACGCGCCCGCCGCTCCCACGGGGAGGGACTCGTTACTAGCGTTGCCTCTTATCGAGTGGGGCCGTCTCCAAATGGCCGACAGCTCCCTACTCACGCTGCGTCGGAAGGCTGACGCTCCCGGGGGGGGGGGAGACGCGGGTCGGTTCCTGGGTGGTCAGACAGGGCCTCCTGATGAAGTGGGACAACATGTCTCGGCGTCATGTGCTCGTTGTGCCATTTGCTATGCGGGGTAGGGTCGTTCTGGCTGCTCACGAACGACTCATGCATTTGGGATTTCACAAAATGCTCGCCCTAATCCAACGGGACTATTATTGGCCGGGTATGGGCAACGACGTGGCAAACATCCTTAAGGGATGTGTGGGGTGCGCCCAAAGGAAACCGCCACCAATAGCGGCTAATCCACCGCTACAATCCTTTCAGGTTTCGCGCACAAATGAACTGGTTGCGCTCGACATCTTGGGGCCCTTTCCCGCTACACCTAGGGGTAATAAGTACCTGCTGGTTGGCGTAGAATACTTCACCCGATGGCCCATGGCATGGCCACTCGCCAACCAGTCGGCTGCGGCAGTGGCGGACGCCTTTGTCCAGGGCTATGTTTTGGACAAAGGCGCCCCCGAACGCTTGCTGACGGACCAAGGGAAGAATTTTTTGAGCGTTTTGTTGCGCGAGGTGTGCGACCTGTTGGGTACAAAGAAAGTGCGTACCTCCCCGTACCACCCGCAGACTGATGGAATGGTTGAACGTCTGAACAGGACGATTACTTCTATGCTGTGCCAACAGGTTTGCAACGATCAGGTTGATTGGGACTTACAGGTACCTGGGGTACTCGCGGCCTATCGAATGGCCCCTCATGCGGCGACGGGGTTTTCCCCATTTTTTCTCATGTATAGGCGGGAGGCCGATCCGGCCATGGATGTCCAACTGGGGATTTCCCAGCCACGTGCGAAATCTAAATTGGCCGACCACATCAAATTTAATATCGCCAAACTGGCTGAAGCGCTAGAGGCTGCGAGGTTGAATTCGAGGTCTTGCCAGATCGCTAACGAAAGATTGCATGAACGAAAGGTGTATACGCACGATTGGAAACCAGGCGATAAGGCCTGGCTGCACTGTCCACATGCACCGTTGGCTACGTCCCCTAAATTGTTGAGACCATGGAGGGGACCGGTGGAAATTGTGCGTGTTGCACGACCCCAGAGTATCCAGATTAAATGGGAAAAACGCCGTTGGTACGTACACCCCTCCCGGCTGAAACCCTTCGCGGCACCGCATGGCCTCCCTTTGTGCCGTAACGACCGAGCGTGTGATGTGGCCGTCGACTCGGGGAGGGATGTGTCTCAGGCTGATCCTCACGTGTCTCCACCTGACCCACTCCCAGGTGTCTCGGACCTGACGGCTGTTGACCGTCGGGAACCGGAACCCCGCGGCACGCGCGGATCTCCGATGCCTGCCCCGTGCCTTCCTGGACTGCCGGCACCACCGGACGGTCAACCGCGTCTGGTGCCGTACGACGGACCGGCCAGGCGGACTCGTGCTAAGACACAACACTTTTCATGAAAAAAAAAACCGAGCTCGCCGCCGCGTTCCCCTTCTGCCCGGTGTAATGTCCCGTTCAAGGGGCGCTCGGAAATGAAGGGACGCTGCACGAGTCATTTTTTTGCATACACATTTATTGTTGTCGCCCGCCGCGTTGTACATATTGTTCTTGTTGTGTTGTGTTGTTGTTGCTTGTGTTACGGGACACACACGGGGGGGGGGTAATAAGATTTTTTTATAGCAGCCGGGTCGGCTGCGAGCTATGTGGTAGGGGGTGATGTAGTGGTGGTGCGGACGCGCGCCCGCAGTGAGAGATCACGGGGCGGCGCGGGGTGCGTGGTTGTGCGCGCTGACACAAGGTGGGAAATAGGATCGTGGGCAGCGCGCAGTGATTGGTCAACTGGGGTGGGTGCTCTCAGCGACATCCGCATGAAGGACTATAAAGGGGGACGCGCGGGAGCACTCGGGGAGTTGTTAGCCAGTCGAAGACCGAAGACGGAGTTCAGAGGTAGGCTCTGAGACCCCTAGTCCCGCTGTCCTTGTGAGGGCCGGGGCCCTGTGTGGCTCGGAGGCGAGACTGTGGGACCCGTGGTCTGACGTCCCTGTGGACCGAGACTGTGGGACCCAGAGTCGAGACGGACACCCCGGCTGGGTGTGTTCCGAGAGGCTACGGGGCGTAAGAGCCCGTGTGGGTGTAGCCGGGGGAACCCTGTGGGTTAAGGCTGGAGTTAGCCACCCGTGTAATATAAGTTGGTGTTAATAAAAGAGTGTGCTACCCGTAAGGTCGTCTCCCGCCAAGTTCCTACATTACACATACGAGGTCATTGTGAAACGGAAATACATGGTCATATACCAACGTGCCACATGCAACACGCAAATACATTCATGCCGAGCGTACGTACACAGCACACAATTATATGAACACGACCATTGACAGCCCCCCCCCTCCCCTTTTTTATTTAATCCACTGCTGGATGGAGACATCCTCCCTGAACCGGTAACCCACAGAATAAGGTGTTTATAACGATAACACACACACGGTGTTACACAATACAGTGATACATATTATCATCAGCCAGATGAATGCGATGGGTAGAATAATGTCCAGGCATCTGTCGCCACTCGTGATGTTAGCCGTGGCCGAGATTCGAACTTACGTGGCTGGGACCTTCGCTCACGGTTCGCTAACCATTGCGCCACCGCTCCGCCGAATGGCTGCCCGGGGGGTTTCGCGTCCCAATGTTTTGATTCGCAATTAATTCGTGGCTTTAAAGCCACGTCGTGTAACCCTCCACCACCCGGCACAGCGAAGCTAATTAGATTGTCACGCAGCGCACTCGGCACCTCCGATTAGCATGTATGGCTACGTACGGTGCGAAAGAAGTGCAACGTACATAACGACGAGGCGTGTGTTGTGATTTACTTTTTCAGTTCCACTTCCCCAATTGCTCGCCCACGCACTCATATGCACACTCGCCCACCCACTCACCCACTCGCCCACCCACTCACCCACTCGCCCACCCACTCACCCACTCGCCCACCCACTCACCCACTCGCCCACTCATATCTACACCCGCCCATGTACCCACTCACTCGCCCACTCACCCACTCACTCATATCCACACCCGCCCATCCACTCATATCCACACTCGCCCACCCACTCATATCCACACTCGCCCATCCACTCATGCCCACCCACTCGCCCACTCACTCACCCGCCCACTCACCCACCCACTCATATCCACACTCGCCCACCCACTCGCTCGCTCGCTAAACGCAACCACTCACCCACCCGGTCACCCACCCGCTCACCCACCCGCTCACCCACCCGCTCACCCACCCGCTCACCCACCCGCTCACCCACCCGCTCACCCACCCGCTCACCGGTGAGTTGTAGTGCGATCCTCAGCCTAATTTAGCAGCAATTGGAGACGAGCGATGTTTCGCTTGTAACTGCGTCAAGCATAATCAGGACACGGTCTGAGAAAGTCAGAGTAATAATCCCAGGAAGTCGGGGCCAGAGTTAATTCATGGGATTAAATAATTAATTAGGATTATTTTGGGGGTTATTAGAGCCTGATTAAACTGATGAATGTAAAATAATGACGCACTGGGCCGATCAAACACAGCGTTCCGTTTTGAGAAGTGTGTCGTGGGTACATGCGCCTGTGTGTGGCCACCCACCCTATCGTGTACCGTGTCAGCCTTCATAGGGTGCTCGCTAAGAGCACTTGCCCCAACAGTCTGTCGCCTATACGGGGGCTCTTTGTCTTTATTATAAATATATCTACCCGAACATGTACATGTATTGTATACGTTGATGTATATCTATGCGAGGGCATACGATGCACATTCATATAAGTGTGGATACGTGTGTTTGACATTATGCACGCGTGTATGTACCTTCGTGTATGGGGAGCGGGAGTGTGTCGTGGTTAACTCATCGCACTACTTATCCGGCGAACCGAGTTCGATTCCCGTTCACAGCCGAGATTGGTGAGGAATATCTGAACGTGTCCTGGTCGACACGACCTTAATGATATCCGATGTAAGACATTGGCACTGGGGAGACAAAGGCGGTCGGGTTTGGTGCTGGCTACCCACCCCTCGTGTGCCCTTCCGGCCTTCGTAGGTGTTCGCTAACGGCACTTGCCCCAGCAGTCTGTTAAAGGCTTTACGGGGGATCTTTGTCTTTGTGTATACGTGTGGTTATATGTATGCATGTATATAGCTGTGTGTGTGTGTGTGCTAGTGTGTGCAGAGGTATGTGTTGGATAACAGAGCTTGCCTCAACAGTCTGCGCAAGCTATGAGGGTGACCTTTGTCTGTTGTGTGCACTTGGGAGCGGTGGCGCAGCGGTTAGCGCACTGCGTTCCGAACCGATGTTACGATACCCCTGAGTTTGAGCGCGTGGTTTGCAATCGCGAGTTTAAATCCTGGTTGATTGGATTGACTCGAGTCATCATCCCTCCTGGGGTCGATAAAGTGCCGAGCACTTCGTCGGACTCGTTCCCGCCACGGGAATGTGGAATTTCCACCAGCCGCTCAGGGCTGTAAACAGAAGACAAGCAACAACGCTAACGCCCATCTGAGCAGAGAATCACTTTGTGAGTTGCCGATAGCCCGGGTTAACCCCCCCCCCGCAAGCTTTTTATCGGCTTCATCGTCACACTCCACGGGAGGCGAACTACTGGGGGGTTCACCGTTTATGGGGATCATCATCAATCAGGGGTCCAATCAAAAATAATATAAAAATGGACTATTGTTCTAAGTTTTACACGTAGACTTTCGCGACCAATATTATGTATTATTCATAATAAAGGTGTTTGGGTTCGGTTGCGTAAGTATAAATGTGTCGTAAGCCTCCACCACCCGACACAAGCAGTGAGATTTGTTACCTAAACAAAACACGCCAATTGGTTACCGCTTCAGCTCAGTAAATGTTGTGGATTTGCTCTCCAACACACCGGTGGGTTGAAGTTGTAAACTGATTGTCGCGTTGTTTACACGACAAACCTCGCTGCTTGTGTCGGATGGTGGAGGGTGATGACATACTCGATCAAACCCAAAAACCTTTATTATGAATATTGTTAGAAGCGTATCCTCGACTATGTATGTGCCGAATCTACACCTTCCTAGCCCTTTCAAAGACATTGATATATGCTTTTCTTGAAGACGACCGCTTGTGTTGCGATCGAAACGTCGTAGTTTTTATTTTTTTGTTATCTTCTTGGAACCTATCTAACGTGACTTTACCGAAAGACCCAAGAATATACATTGGTATATAATTTCTATCGATCTCGCACACACGTGTGTGTGTGTGCAATGTGCATGCCACTCCACTGCTGGATTGGTTTACAGGGGCCGATGCGACATATACTGGATTATAGAGTTCCGTAGTAGTCGCAAGGTTCATCCAGCAGTGGATTGGCAAAGGGCTGTACGTGTACACATACGTGCGTGAGTATATTTACGGAGAGTGTGGTAGTGGTGAGCGCACACGTGTGCGTGCGTGCGTGCGTGTGTATGCGGGGGGCGGTTAGCGCTACGCTACGAACCAGGCGAACCGAGTTCGATTCCCGTGCACGGCCAACATCAGCGGTGCGGATATCCGCGGTTATCTACTCGGACAACTCGCTGTGTGTACTCAACGTAGACGCTGGTGATACAAAGGCTGACGGGCCGTCGTCATGTCCCACTCGCCCCACTCGCTCACGTGCACACTTCATAAGCTGCTGGCTTAACAGCACTTGGCCCCCGCCAGCTTTTTGTAGGCTACACGGAGGACCTTTGTCTGTTGTGTGTATATATAGGCAGCTCACACGCACCCTCGTCTCGTAAGGTCAAACTCTCAGCCCCCTCCTCCACTTCACCCCTCCCCTTTTTACCCCCCCCCTCCCCCCCTTTTCACCCCCCCCCCCCTTTTCACCCCCCCCCTTTCACCCCCCTTTTCACCCCCCTTTATACCCCCCTTTTACCCCACTCACCCCCCCTCCTTTTTACCCCCCTCCCATTTTACCCCCCCCCCATTTTTACCCCCCCCACACCCCTCCCACCCGATGCTGGAAACTGGCCGCGAGACGAGCACGTGGTGTGGAGACCAGCAGTGCACCACCTGCTCCTGGGGGGCCCTGCAGGGGGTAGCAATGGGGGGGGGGGGTGAGGGGGGTGAGGAGGAGGGGAGGGGTGAGGGTGGGTGGTGAGAATTTCGGTGTTGGGTGAGGAGGGTTGGGAACCATGAGACGCAGAGAGACACGTTCGCACACTCGGGCATTGCGTGGGTTAACCAACATAGACATCAAATAGACAAAGTCTCCCGTATAGCCTTCAGCAGTTTGTTGGCGGCAAGTGCAGTTGGTTGGTCAACAAGTCGCCCGGCCGCCTTTGTTTTCCCGCTGCGGATTGTGTGTACACCGCACCGGGTACTCGTTTAAGGCTGAGTCGACCTAGGGGAGGCCCAGAACCGGCTCGGATATACCTTACTCTTCTCGGTCGTGTGCTTTGCGCTAACCACTGCCCCACCGCTCCCCACATAGACACGCATAGACTGTGTATGTGTGAGTGGCCTCAAAGTACACCTAGCCTGGCTCAAGCGCTGTTGCAAATGTGTGCATTTGTGTAGTGTGTGTGTTTGTCTATGGAGAGTGGTGGTGCAGCGGTCAGCGCACTACGGTATTAACCCATAGGTCGGTTCCCGCTTACAGCCAACATCGGTGACGAATATCTGAACCGGTCCTGCGCCGCCTCGAGGTCGACTCAGCCTTAAAACGAGTACCTGGTGCGGTATGTGTGTAAACAATACTTGCCCCCAACAGCCTGCTAAAGGCTATACGGAGAATCATTGTTACGTGTGTGGTCTGGTTTTTAATGATTGCGTTCATGATGATGAATAATCAATCTTGGTGACGACGCTGATTAATCTATCGTGATGATCAAAAATAACCACGACGACTTGATTATAATAATAACGATGATGATACGCTCAACTTAATGTTGACGATGCTACCGAGTCTTGATAGAAATGATGCTGATCAAGGCACGGTGATGATGAGTGATGATCGATGCTTGAAAATGCCCCTCTCTGAACACGGGGTCCGCGACGCAACTCTGCTGCGCGATTTCCCGATGGATTCCTCCATCTCCTGGCCACGACATCACGATATGAATAGAACCTGGGCCACACGATTAGCTAACCTACAATAATGCCCCCTTCACATCATCACCCGTGCATTTCCTCTCTCGCTTCTCACGCCTCCGTCTCTCCGGGCGGGCAGGGTCGTATCGCTTGCAGCCAGACGCGACTGGTTTCGAATCCCGATTTGTACATGAAGCTCTGTTGTGCAGTCAGATTGCGAGTGAGTGAGTGGAGTTTGTACGTTCTCCTCCTGCCTGTTCTTCAGTGTGAGCGAGTGACATTGTAGGTGAGAATGCGAGTGAGTAAGTGGAGTTGTGTACGTTTCTCCCCCTGCCTGTTGTTCAGAGTGTGAGCGAGTGACATTGTGAGTGAGTAAGTGAGATTGTGAGCGAGTAGAGTCTGTTCTCTGCGACCCTCACATTGGTCATAAACCGCTATTGAGCCACACATCAGCAACGCAAACATTTCCAGCGAGTTTTGCAATTGCACCCAGATACATCGCCCCCCTATTGTGTAAAAAAAACTGTCAGGATCCTCTTTACAATTAAACAAAAATGCCCCGAGACTCAATTTTTTACCCCCCCCCCCCCAACAGCGCCTGACAGTCTATTCCAAGATGCAAGATCACAGCAGGGAGCACCTCTCCACCGGCTCGAGGCTCCAGCTGGGCCAGCCTTGCTCCACTCAAGTCGAACTCCAGGACCGAGATCCGGGCGACTCGGACGGAGGAGCGGGGGAGGGCGGCGGGGGTGGTGACCGTGGTGGTGGCGGCGGCGGTGGTGGATTTCCCGCAGAAGAGCCGAGGGAGACGGAATATCTCACCCCGCGATGCGTGCTGCTCACCTATTTCCACGGAGACATCGCCAGCGTGGTCGACGAACATTTCAGCCGCGCGCTTAGCTCGAGCGGTGGAGGCGGCGGTGGCGGTAGCAGCAGCAGCAGCGGCAGCAGCAGCAGCGGAGCGGGGAGCCCGCCTTTCAGTCCGGCGGCCGCCGCCGCTGGAGATGCCGCCGCTTCTTCGTCGGCCTCCAAGAGTCCGCAGGGCGGGTGGAAAGGTGAGTGTTGTGAGTGTTGTGTGTGTGGGTGTGTGTGGTGTTGTGTGTTGTATTCCGTTGTGTTGTCCGTGCGCTCCTCATCTCTCCCCGCCGCTCCCCGCCGCTCACCTTGAGCTCTCCCCTTTGTCCCTTACCTTTCCACCGGTCCTTTCTCCTTGCCCCACATTATATCACACGGAGTTTTCTGTGCGTACAACACTCAACACATACGATTCGAACACAGTTGATATACCAGTCCAATATCACTTGATTGATGTCAGCGTCACATCCCCCCCCACCTCTCCCCCCCCCCCACCTTTCCCACCTCTCCCCCCCCCACCTTTCCCACCTCTCCCCCCCCCACCTTTCCCACCTCTTCCCCCCCTCCCCCCCTCCCCCCCCCACCTTTCCCCCCCCCCACATTTCCCCCCCCCCACCTCTCCCCCCCCTCCCCCCCCACCCACCTCTCCCCCCCCCACCCACCTCTCCACCCCCCCACCCACCTCTCCACCCACACACCTCCCCCCCTACCCACCTCTCCCCCCCCACCCACCTTTCCCCCCCACCCACCTTTCCCCCCCACCCACCTTTCCCCCCCACCCACCTTTCCCCCCCACCCACCTTTCCCCCCCACCCACCTTTCCCCCCCACCTCTCCCCCCCACCTCTCCCCCCCCCACCTTTCTCTCCCCACACACCTCCCCCCCCACACACCTCCCCCCCCCACCCACCTCTCCCCCCCACCCACCTCTCCCCCCCCACCTCTCCTCCCCCCCACCTCTCCCCCCCCCCCACCTCTACCCCCACCTCCCCCCCCACCTTTCCCCCCCCACACACCTCCCCACCCCCCACACACCTCCCCCCCCCACACACCTCCCCCCCCCACCCACCTCTCCCCCCCCCACCCACCTCTCCCCCCCCACCTCTCCTCCCCCCCACCTCTCCCCCCCCCACCTCTCCCCCCACCTCCCCCCCCACACACCTCCCCACCCCCACACACCTCCCCCCCCCACACACCTCCCCCCCCCACCCACCTCTCCCCCCCCCCACCTCTCCCCCCACCTCCCCCCCCACCTTTCCCCCCCCACACACCTCCCCACCCCCACACACCTCCCCCCCACACACCTCCCCCCCCCCCACCTCTCCTCCCCCCCACCTCTCCCCCCCCACCTTTCCCCCCCAACACACCTCCCCACCCCCACACACCTCCCCCCCCCCACACACCTCTCCCCCCCACACACCTCTCCCCCCCCCCCCACCCACCTCTCCCCCCCCACCCACCTCTCCCCCCCTACCTTTCCCCCCCCCCCACCTCTCCCCCCCCCACCTCTCCCCCCCCACCTCTCCCCCCACCTCTCCCCCCCCCCACCTTCCCCCCCCCACCTCTCCCCCCCCACCTCTCCCCCCCCACCTCTGCCCCCCCACCTCTCCCCCCCACCTCTCCCTCCACCTCCCCCCCCCCACCTCTCCCCCTCCCACCTCCCCCCCCCACCTCCCCCCCACCTCTCCCCTGTGGGTGCAAATCGTGAAAGTAAAGAGCCCTGTTGGTCAAACCACTGCTGGATGGAGGCCTGTCCATCCCGTGTCAGTTACGTGGGGCACAGTTGACCATATTTCACCACCACGCTGGTTCGATGTGGGCTTGAAGGGGAGGCGGCGCTCGACCACTGATGTTAGCTGTGCCACCGAACTCAGCTGGTCGGATTCAGAGCGCGGTGCTGCTAACCACTGCGCCACCGCTCCACTCCCCCCCATCATTGAGAATTAGCATCGCCATCAAGATTGATCATGGTTGATCAACATGATTAATCATTCTTATTAGCAAGACACATCATCATCATCATCGACAATTTGTTAAATCATCGTGATCATCTTCCATTTAAATCGTTGTAACTATCGTCAATAGGAGTCTTAGCATTTCCAATGCCATCATCATGAGCAGCAGCAGACTTCATTTCATGTACAGCCGGTTTCTCCCGCTTGTGTAGCCAGGTTCATCGCGCAGCGTGCTAACCACTGCGCCACCGCTCGCCCAATGTATACAGCGCAGAGGCTATAATTAGAGCTGAGCTCATATCCATTTACGACTTCGAGTCATGGGTGGAAATTCCACATTCCTATGGCCTGAGGAGGGGGTGGAAGGGGTGTTGGAGTGGAAAGGCGGGGGTCGGGTGAGGGGTTAGAGGGAGGGGGAGGGGAGTTTCGGGAGATTGTCCCTCCAGAGAACACCCCCCACAAAGTGGTACTAATTTTATCGACCTCAAGGAGATGATAGGTCGGAATTTGACATTTTAAATAGTTATGACCAAGATCCAGGATGGTCATGTCTATGCGCCGCTTCTCGGTGGCAGCCCCAACAGTCTGGAACGAGATCCCTCTGTACATTCGCAGCATCACCTCAATCGCCTCCTTCAAGAAACACTTAAAAACTCACCTCTACAACCACGTGCTTTCGAGCGACTCTGAGCTCGGCTCCGCGCCTCTGAGTTGCGGCCATTACGTCCGCAAATTTGCGCGCGTTATAAATTGAACTATTATTATTAGTGGCACGCTGCTGCTGCTGATTAAACTGTAACGGTTGTCAGCCCGAGATACCCGGTAGAGCCTTTGCCGGGTCTCAAGACTCCACCTCGGGAGGGTGCTGCTACGAGCACGCTCAGAAACGAGGGTATACTATCAGAATCAGAATATTGATCTATACTGGAGGGAGAGGAAATCCCATGAGCTATAAAGCTCACTTCTTCACGGATGTCTAGTAAGGGCGTACGGGGGAATAACGTTACAACAACAAACACAATAAGTAACAAACGCGATAGGAGTGTAAAGTATAGGAAAAGGTAAACAAATAACTTCAAAAAAAAATAATTAATGTATCATTCATTAATTCAATCCATGGCCATCTCACTCACAATGCCACTTGGGAGAGATGATCCTCCCCAGGGTGGAATGCGTTCATGCCGGAGGTGGTTTGATCGAGAGAAAACGGCTCGCTGATGAAGTACCGTTGATTACCGAAGCTATGTGATTTGAGTACGATTGATTGCGATATTATACTCTTTGGTTCTTTCGGTAAAATCACGTATGTAGAAAAATAATAATAATAATAATAGTGACTTTAATAGCGTGACTTTACCGAAAAAAACAAAGAGTATGGATTCCTGCAGTCACGAAAGCTTCAAATCAAGATTGGTTGTTATTTTGTTACGTTAAAATAGCACGGCTCTTTCGATATCCACCGCTGGATGGTGAAGGCAGGACGTGGCGGTGGACGGGATGGCGTGGGTCTCGCAGCGGGTTCAGAATTCGCTCGCCACTGAATTATTATTATTGGCCGTGGCCGGGAATTGAACTCCGTTGGGCGAGGTTCGTGGAGCAATGTATCAACCACTTCGTAATTGTGGTTGTGATTTTACGCTCGCACCTGCGATTGTGATTATGAGAGTAGTTGTCTACTCCATGTTGAACTTCTTTCGCACCGTAGGCAGCTAACCGTGCTAATCGGAGGTGCTAGGTGGTTCTGATGTGGTCGTGAATGTGGTTGTGACTGTTGGTTACAATAGTGGTTGTGATTTTTGTTCGCGGTTGTAAAGATTGTGGCTGTGATTGTGTCTCTTGTTCTCATTATGGTTGTGGCTGTGGTTGTGGCCGTGGTGGTTGTTGTTATACTTCTGCCAGCTCTTGTGAGCCTTCGAACTTTCTTCTGCCGCTGCCCGAACGCATTTTCCCTCTTCTTACTGCATCCACTGCTGCTTCTATTTCTCCTGCTGCTGCTGTTTCTAGCAACCTTCCACTACGTTTGCTGCTGCTGACAAAACCCCCCTCCCCTCCACCCCCCCACAGAGGGCACATCACCCATGAGCTCCCGAAACTTCCCCCCCTCCTTCTGGAGCGGGGCGCACGGCCCGGAGTTCCCGGCCTCTGCGGCCGCGGCGGCCGCGGCGGCGGCGGCAGCAGCGGCCGCGGCCGCCTTCGCCCAGCACGAGTCGCCCTCCCCTTACGGTGCCGGCGGCGGTCACCCTCACCACCACCCTCACCACCACCCTCACCACCACCCCCATCACCACCCCCACCACCACCCCCATCACCACCCGGCGGGTCCCGCCGAGTCGGGCTGGCACTACCACCTGCCCGGCGGTGCCGGGGCTGGGGCGGCAGGAGCGGGGGCAGCCGGAGCCCCCTACGGGCGTACCCCAGGGGCGGTCCACGACCTCTACTCGACCCACGCGCACTACAGCTCGCTGCTTGTCCCGGCAGCCGTCCGTGTCCCGCAGGGAGAGCTGGGAAAACACGAGTCGCCCGCCACGCAGCAGCAGCAGCATCACCCGCATCACCACCACCACCCGCACCACCACCACCCGCACCACCACCCGCATCACCACCACGCGTGGTCAGGACCCTTTCCCGCCGGGGTGGACGTGACGCAAGGGCTCGGCGTAGACACAGGTGAGAGGGGTTTGGATGTCGTCGCTGGCCCGTAGATGGATGCGGTGAATGCTTTGACTGTGTGGGCGTCCGTCTTTATAGGGGGGGTTTGGTGGGGGAGGGGGGGTTTTGGAGGTGTGGGGGGGGTCACGACAGCTCTCGCAGAGATGGTCCGACACGAAGGCAACTTGAGTGTCAAGTCGTGTTTACTAGCAGGGACTCAGCCCTGAGAAATGCAAGCCACGTTGGTCGAAGGATTTCACAAAAGTCGGAGATAAAACCAGCCGGAGAAGGATTTAGCGGGTGGCCAAGGAGCCCCCCCCCCCCCACGTCATCCTCACCCCCCACTTCACTTCTGATGACCTCATCGTAAACATTCTGAGTTAAATTCCTGGATAGGGTTTGATTATATGTGTTCGTTCTGCCACCCCACAGGTCTGCAACATCCGGACAAGAGCAAAGATCTCTTTTGGTTTTGAGTCGAGATGTCCACGGACAGGATGACGAGGACACGAACCGAGCAACCAACTGTCTAACAACCCCTCAACCACCCACCTACTCACTCAACCACCCACCTAACCAACCACTCGTCCACCCATTCATCTCATCTATCTGATTACTCTTACAACCAACCATGCACCCAGCCACTCAACCACCCATCCACCCACCGAACCAGCAAACCAAACGTCAACCCAACCACAAATTCAACCAATCGCCCACTCACCCAACCAGTGAGTCAACCAACTACGCATCCACCCACGCAACCACTCGCACAACCAGTCAGCCCACTAACCAACCCCACCGTCACGCTTGTCAACACACGGGTATTGATGTTGCCGTCTCCCCCCAGTTCGCCTACGGGGGACGAGATGACGTTGCGCCGGCAGGGATGGCACGTGGAGTGATGAGCGCGTGGCGTGATGCGGCGAGAGAGCAAGAGAGAGAGCAAGAGAGAGAGAGGGATGAAGGCAGAGGCAGAGACGGGTAGAGAGAGAAAGAGCGGGCGAGATAAACTCTTGCACGAGGTTATCGCCTGCAGCTGAATGTCTCTTTGGCAGTGACATCCAGCGACTTGGTCATTATCGTTACGAGCGTCGGGACACAGGGGGGCCTTGCCCCCCCCCCTGGTGGCCAAAGCTACGCGTTGGCGGAGGGGGGGGGGCCTTGACAACCACCGTGCGTTATGTTTTCAACAACAGTGTAACAAAAACAACAACGCTTATTTAAAACGCGGTTTGAATTTTTTTTCATGAAAATGCTTTCATTTACGTTCCACGAGTTTTATTTGTATTTAACTAGAGGGGTACCGTTTGGCTTGCGCAAATTGCGAGGCAAATCAAATATTGGGGCCCCCTCCCCTACCTGACCGATTGATGCACCCCCCCCCCCCCCAGCTGATAATGTGGTCACTACGTCCACTGGCGTCAGTCCATGGGTCCGAGGAGAGAGGCATGGGGGGGGGTGCAGGTCTCGGGGTAACTCGCACCGTGTGGACCCTCCCGCCCGCCGACGCCTTCAAACTAAACCAGACGTATGACATCTGACACCGTGCCGTCTAAGCGCGGCCCATACCCCCCCCCCCCCCAAGGTGCGGGGCCCGAGGCGGTCGCTCCCGATTCGCTGTACCACATCGGGGCGGCTCTTGCCGAAGCTCGTAAGCGAACACATTCAGCCGATGGAGTTTATATACGACGGCCAATCCGAGCGGGTCCATTGCATTACCCACCCTCCCACCACCCCACTATTCATCTCAAATGGATATCGCAATGATTCGCTGCTAATTGGCCACGCGTGGTAGAGCAATCGGAGGCGCGTAACAGGTTACCCGCACCACCTCGTGTGGTTACCTACCACGACGGGGGGGGGGGGGGTACGACACAGGGACCCACGTGATATTTGTTAAACGTGATCCCCGTAAAAGATCGCAACAACGACAAAAATAAGAGTCCACTTATTTTGAACGCGACAACAGGTAGTAATACTAATTACCATCTGATAATGACCGCGGCTCTTGTTTGAGCGTCTCGGGAAGTCGACGCGCAGGACGCAACCCCTCGGCTCCGTCGCCCTCCTTCCACTCCACTCCACCCCGCCGCCCCCCTCTAGAACTCTGGCCCCGTGACCACAACCCCGGGGGGGGGGGGGCGATGACCGCTACCCCTTTGGGCATTCCCCAACCGATGCTCAACTCCCCCCCCCTCCCACCGCCCGTTTAGCTCGCTCGATCTCAATGGGCTGGCTCGCACACGGCCGAAAAATACACGACGCGTATCAAGAGGTATGTACACGTGTATATGTATCGTGGTGCCGCGCTATTGCTGGAAGATGCGTATACGGCATCTTGTTTGTGTGTGTGTGCGCGCGTGTATGTGGCGTGCGAATGTTTCAAGGGAGATGCAAACTCAAAAGTCAACCAGCTCTTTTCGCCTTGTGTAGTCTCACACACACACACACACGCACGCGCACGTGCAAGGGTTCGAATCCGGAGTGGTTCTCAAGGGTCGCGAGTTGGTCGCAGCCCGGTCACCAATGATCGCACAAATGTTGTTGTGCGGTTTTTGTTGTTGTTGTCTCCACTGACTTTCGCAAAAGCCTCCACCTTGCCCGCTTTGGCCGAGCACGTGCGCAGAAGGAGCAACCGCGCTCCGTGCGTGAATACAGAGAAGGGTCACTTGACGATGTCCTTCTGTGACCTCCTCTTCCGCGGACCATTCGCCCGTGCCTTTTTATTTTATATGGCTCGGCCACCCATGGCCTGGCCACGGCCTCCGTCCATCCACCTCGTAACGTCGCCCTGTTCAGCCGCACGAATAATACATAGATGCACTTTGCTTATACTGCGAGACTACCTGACGGCTAACCCAATTGTCTCTTGACCCGACGCCGATAGCAGGCATGGAACACAGCTTATGAGAATATTTTCTTTAAAATAAATATCAGTTTCAAATATATGTACATTACTGTGTACATATTTCCAAAGATGTGGCCACGACTTGAGCATGTTGGCACAATACAGAGAGGAAAGTGGATACACATGACGACACGTGCAGTGGACACCTACGGGGCTATCTGCCAATGGATCGCGATGATGATGATGGTGGTGGTGGTGATGATACTTATCTCCCTCTGCTATGTACGTCCGCTGAACGTCTTTCGCACCGTCCGTAGCCAGCCGCGCTGATCGGAGGTGCGGGAGAGGCGCTCGATGTCACTCACAGAGGCCACGCTCGCGCGTAAGTGTACACAAAAAGGTCACCATTTCTCGCGGCACGCTTGCTTGAAATGCCTTGTCAAACTCAAGAGCGCCATAAAGATCATCGCATGTCAACCATTCCAATGCGCCCCCCTCCCTGCTGTGCAGTCTAGCCTAGGGTGAGCGTGACACGTATTCATCGTAAAGGGGTTTTTTTTCTTTCTGGCGTTGGAACGCGTAAATATAAGTGTGTCGTTTATATCCGCCGCCACCCTACACAGCAAATTAGTAAGGGTTGTCGCGTTAACAAAGCGTGCCAATTAGTTACTACTTCAGTCCAACGCAGTGTTTGGAGAGGTATATCCGCAACATGTACAATGCTGTGGATGCAATTTACCAGCGAAATGTCGTAATACAATTGTAAATGTTGTGGATCTACTCTCCAACACACCGGCAGACTGAACTTGCAACTAATTGGCACGTTTTGTCTACGTGACAAACCTTACTGGTTGGCTGTGTCGGGTGGTGGCGGGTTAACGACACTTTTATACTTACGCGATCCAACCCCCCCCCTCTCAAACAAAAGCTTGTATTCGCCTAGGGCCCCCCATGTTACGTAGTCAGCTGTCCCTTGGCGGCAACGACGATTCGAGGTATTGCATTCGTGATCCGGAAGATCGGAGCTGGTTGTCTTTTTCCTAGTCCTGCGTTATTTAACTCCCCGTCGCGTGTACACCTTTTTTGGGGCATTGTGTTTGTATAAATGTTTTGAACAAACAAAGTTGTGAATATTGAGTAATCTAACCACGACGATGTTGCTCATTGCTCGTACGGTACTTGTGATGATGACGATGACAGTGAATGTTATTGTGATGATATCATGGTGGTAATTATCATTGCAATGGTAATGGATAAAGTTATTATTACAATGATGAATATTGTAATGTAAAATTGTATGATGAATATTATAACGACGATGCCGAATATTGTAATGATGATCGTGATGATGATGATGATGACGCTTGCCATTATGAATTATTGATGTTTTGTTGAGTTTGTGTTATTATATTTTTTAATTTGTATACTTTTTTTAGCCATTTGTAAAATGTGAATTTTAAATATTTCGAGAGAGAGCATAGGCGATCAATGTACCGAGGCTTTTTTTTGCGATATTGCAGTTAAATATGATGTTGCTTTGTTTGTTTCATGACATTATATATATAAAAAATAACAAAGTGTAATAATAAAAAAAAAATCACAATAAAAACAAGAACAAACACGATCTAAGTATTTACCCAATAAACACTCGCCGAGTCGCCTTGTCAAGGCGGGTCGCGTGCTGCTGCTGCCACTCCGCTGGGATGTTGGGGCTGGGTCCCAGAGTGGTTGCTCGTCTTGAATCAAAGTCGCTCAAACATTTACGCACACTCGCACAGATGGAAATTGGTAAGAAATACGTTGATTTTTTTTTTCACGTACAGAGACGTGGATTTAATTATGGGAGGAGCAGGACCTGTTCACACACTCGTCACTGTTATTGGTGGCGAACGCGAGGGAAATCGACCTCGGGTCGCCGGGTTCGTAGCGCGGTGCCCTGACCACTGCGCCACGGCCCCCCGTTTAAACATCAAGACAAAGATCCCTCGTATAGCCTTTAACAGGCTGCTTGGGGCAAGTGCTGTTAGCGAGCACCTAATGAAGGCCACCGGCACGGCACACGAAGGGGTGGGTGGCCAACACCACGCCCGGCCGTCTTTGTCTCCCTCGTGCCGATGTTTACACACCGCACCGGGAACTCATTTGAGGCTGAGTAAAACAAAACATGCACGCTTCTGAATAAGCAAAACGCCGAGGCGGTGTGAAGACTGTTGGGCTATAGCGCCATCTGGCGGTCAACTCTGGCAACTACCGTCACGAATTACAGCCTCTTGTTGTAAATCCACTGCTGGATGAAGGCATCCTCCTGCTCCGCGGATCGTCCGTGGGAGTTGTTTGACCTCGGCACGGGTGTTGACGGAGGGCGAGGGGAGCGACTGGGGCCTGATTCGGTTCGCGCTCGCCACTGATGGTAGCCGTGGCCGGGAATTTCAACTCTTGGGCAGGGCGATAGCCACTCATGCGCCACCGCTCTCCATCTCTCTCTCTCTCTCGCTATCATCAAGATCAGTAGTAACAATCTATTTACACCAGGGGTCGGCAACCAACATGACAAGAAGAGCAGCTGTTTTTCGAATTCGAAAACAAAAACCTCAATATTTCAAGATCCGCAATGCAATGTGGTGAACGCGAGACGGCGGTCCCTTAATAAATAACGTCAGAAAGCAGCCTCAGGTTTGCTGAGCCCTGGGCTATGCAATCAATATTACTGGTAGGAACCTCCTGGTTACACCAGCCCACAGGGGATTATTGTGTCCGCCCGTCGTGCATCCAAAAATGGGAGGGGTGGGGCTGGGTGGAGAGGGGAGGGTGGGGAAGGGCTGGGCGGGGAGGGGAGGGTGGGGAGGGGCTGGGTGGGGAGGGGCTGGGTGGGGAGGGGCTGGGTGGGGAGGGTGGGGCTGGGTGGGGAGGGGCTGGTCACCTCGTGGTGCCCTTATAAAACTCAACGTTTAACCTACTCACGCCGGCATGTGCCCGCCCTCATAGTCGGGCATATTTGCGGAATACACCACGCCGCCGTTGACCCTGGCCATTGACCGAGCAATCCAACGTTCCTACCAGCTCCCTCCGCATGCATGTGTTCTAAACCAGTGGCTCTTAAACCTGGGGTACATCTGGCAATATTCTAAACCAGTGGTTCTTAGACCTGGGGTGAATCACGCCTTCCCTGGTGGTGCGAGACATGGCCAGATTTGTTCAGCAGGTAAATCATCGACACAAATTAAGCACGGCAACTTAAGTACAGCTGATTTTTTTTATCTAACCGATGTATTTATTTACATTATTGATTTGTTAACGATTGATAACCAAAGGGGTGCAAGGCTGCAGTACAGGTTAAGAACCACTGGTCTCTACAATCAATATTGATACTCATGATTGATAATCATCAGCATCGCCGATGACCAAATTATGATCATTATTAATCTTGTCTACTCAGGAGTCTCAAGATTAATTTCTAGGAGGGTCCTGCCACGTTTTTGCAGTAGGGGGCGATGCTGCTGCTGCTATGTGTGATACCAGTTGAGTGATTTGCAGTCATTTTTAAATCCTTTATATTAAGTTCGCTTGCTTGCTTGCGTGCTTGCTTGCTTGCGTGCTTGCTTGCTTACGACCGTGCAAATCTTTCGGTCGTTTTTTAACCCACTTCCCGTGATCCAATCGAGCTGACATTTTCCACACAGACTCGTTGTGCGAGACAATTAATGTTCGTGAAATTTTTAAAAAATTTTTTTACACTTTTTAAGCAAAAAAACATTATTTTACATTTATTCAAATACAACTCATTCATGGCTTTGGCTGAACGTCACAGTGTAGGAGCCCAGAGCGTGACACCTCCACAGGCCGTGGCGGAGTAGCGCAGTGGGTAGCGCCCTCGCTTCCCAAGCCAAAGGTCGCAGGATCGATCCCCGCGTCCTCCACAGGCGAATATATTTTTTAAATCCTTTATATTAAGTTCGCTTGCTTGCTTAGGACCGTGCAAAATTTTACACTGTTTAGGGAAAACAAATTAAATATGTAATTACCAATTGCTTAATACTGGCAGACAATCATCTGACGCATAGATGGCAGCCATCTCAAGCCAGAGGACGAGAAGACTCTAGCCGCCACACATATAAAGGATTTATAGTGAAAAACTTTGTTTTTACGGGTTTACTTGTTCAACATTGGGATGGATGGTTCAATACCGGTTACACTGCGGGGTTGTTAGCCATGGAAGGAAAGCGGAGAACCCTTTGAAAACCCATGCAGAACAAGGGGAGAACATGCAATCTCCGCTCACTCCCACTTTGCAGGACAGGGGGATAACATACAAACTCCACTCAATCTTGATTTGAAGCTTTCGTGACTGCAGGAACTCTTTGGTTCTTTCGGTAAAGTCACGTAAGGGAACTCCACTCACTCTCATTATGCAGAACATGAGAGAACATACACATTTCGATTTAAAGCTTTCGTGACTGCAGGGATTCATCTTCTTGGTTCTTTCGGTAAAGTCACGTAGAATGGAAATAATAAAATAATAAACATAATAAATTAATTATCACGACGTTTCGGCCACAACACAAGCAGCCGTCCTCAGGTGAAGAACAGGTCTATCGAGAAGACAGAGTCTGAAGTTTCAGACTGTCTTCTCGATAGACCTGTTCTTCACCTGAGGACGGCTGCTTGCGTTGTGGCCGAAACGTCGTGAGAATAATGATTATGTTTTATTTTTATTATTTTATTATTTCCATTCTACGTGACTTTACCGAAAGAGCCAAGAAGAAGAACATACACACTCCACTGACACGCTCAGGGAAATGGAACGCGTCCAGTAAGAGCGGACTTCCAGCGTGTGGATAATGGGGCGACCACAACGAGCTGGCGTGCAGCAAGTGAGGGTTGCTGGGCTAGACTCCACGAATCGCTGTTTCGTGAGAGGTAGCAGCAACCTTTGGTGGGAGGTCTTCATCATCCAGCAGTGGATCGCCATAGCCGAAGACGAACGCTCGTTTGTGTGCGAGAGGCATTTGGCCACAGGGGCGGAGGGGGTAGTGTAGCGGTCAGCGCTACGCTGCGCTATGAACCTGGCCACCCGGGTTCCGATTCCCGCTCACGGCCAACATCAGTGACGATCTTCTTGGTTCTTTCGGTAAAGTCACGTAGAAGGGAAGTAATAAAATAATAAAAATAAAACATAAAATAATTCTCACGACGTTTCGGCCACAACGCAAGCAGCCGTCTTCACCTGAAAGAACCAAGAAGATGAATCCCTGCAGTCACGAAAGCTTTAAATCGAAATCAGTGACGATTATATTATCTGAACCGGTCCTGGGAGGGCCTCCCCTGGGTCGACTCAGCCCCCAAATGAGCACCTGGTTCGGTACGTAAACATCACCAGAGGGGAGACAAAGGCGGCCGGGCGTGGTGTTGGCCACCCCACCCCCTCCGTGTGCCGTGCCGTGCCAGCCTTCACAGGCGCTCGCAAACAGTGCATGCCACTACCAAACCAGCCTTCCGCAGAGGCTACACGAGGTGGATCTTTGTCCTCCGAGAGGCGTTTGGGCCACACATGGCAAACTACGCCACCACGTGCTCGACTCGTGGCAACTGCAGCGAGGCAAAGCGCATCCGCTGCGCGTAGCAAAGAGGAAGTGACGATTGTGGGTGGGGGTGGTTAGGGGAGGGCAGCATTAAGGGGGGGGTGGGGGTCATGGGGGAATCAGGGGGGTGGTGTGGGGGGTAAGTGGAGAGATGTGGGGAGGAGGGATGGTTTAGCAAGGCCGCGTACTCCTCTCCACACACACACATCCATGTATAGCTTGCTCGGCAACGACTTAGCAAGGCCTTTACCACCACCGCCATCATCACCATCATCACCACTATCATCATCATCACCACCACGACCGCCACCACCACCACCACCAACCCCGTGGTCATGCGGCGAAAAGCCGTAGAGACCGCCGCTGCCGGGAGCTTGCTGTGGCTACTCGTGGCCGCTCTGATCCGCTCCGGTGTTCCGCAGGAAGGTACCGGCATCGATATCTATTGTGGGGAGGGCCGGGGTCGTGGTGGAGGGCCGGGGTCGTGGTGGAGGGCCGGGGTCGTGGTGGAGGGCCGGGGTCGTGGTGGAGGGCCGGGGTCGTGGTGGAGGGCCGGGGTCGTGGTGGAGGGCCGGGGTCGTGGTGGAGGGCCGGGGTCGTGGTGGAGGGCCGGGGTCGTGGTGGAGGGCCGGGTTAGTATTGATCCTCGGTTTTGGATTCCAGAGTAGTAACCTGCAAGGGTTGGTCTCTTTCTCTGTGTTGTTGTTGTGTAGCGAGCTGTGTGGTGGTGGTGAGTGTTGGGGAGACGTAGTAGCTGCTGCTGGTGGTGAGGGTGGTGGTGAGTGTTGGGGGAGAGGCAGGAGCTGCTGGTGGTGAGGGTGGTGGTGAGTGTTGGGGAGACGTAGTAGCTACTGGTGGTGAGGGTGGTGGTGAGTGTTGGGGAGACGTAGTAGCTGCTGGTGGTGAGGGTGGTGGTGAGTGTTGGGGAGACGTAGTAGCTGCTGGTGGTGAGGGTGGTGGTGAGTGTTGGGGAGAGGCAGGAGCTACTGCTGGTGAGGGTGGTGGTGAGTGTTGGGGAGACGTAGTAGCTACTGGTGGTGAGGGTGGTGGTGAGTGTTGGGGAGACGTAGTAGCTGCTGGTGGTGAGGGTGGTGGTGAGTGTTGGGGAGACGTAGTAGCTGCTGGTGGTGAGGGTGGTGGTGAGTGTTGGGGAGAGGCAGGAGCTACTGCTGGTGAGGGTGGTGGTGAGTGTTGGGGAGACGTAGTAGCTACTGGTGGTGAGGGTGGTGGTGAGTGTTGGGGAGACGTAGTAGCTGCTGGTGGTGAGGGTGGTGGTGAGTGTTGGGGAGACGTAGTAACTACTGGTGGTGAGGGTGGTGCTGAGTGTTGGGGAGACGTAGTAGCTGCTGGTGGTGAGGGTGGTGGTGAGTGTTGGGGAGACGTAGTAGCTACTGGTGGTGAGGGTGGTGGTGAGTGTTGGGGAGAGGCAGGAGCTGCTGGTGGTGAGGGTGGTGGTGAGTGTGGGGGAGACGTAGTAGCTGCTGGTGGTGAGGGTGGTGGTGAGTGTTGGGGAGAGGCAGGAGCTGCTGGTGGTGAGGGTGGTGGTGAGTGTTGGGGAGACGTAGTAGCTGCTGGTGGTGAGGGTGGTGGTGAGTGTGGGGGAGACGTAGTAGCTACTGGTGGTGAGGGTGGTGGTGAGTGTTGGGGAGACGTAGGAGCTGCTGGTGGTGAGTGTGGTGGTGAGTGTTGGGGAGACGTAGGAGCTGCTGGTGGTGAGTGTTGGGGAGACGCAGGAGCTGTGGTGGTGGTGGTGGTGAGTGTTGGGGAGATGCAGGAGCTGTGGTGGTGAGGGTGGTGGTGAGTGTTGGGGAGACGTAGTAGCTGTGGTGGTGGTGAGGGTGGTGGTGAGTGTTGGGGAGACGTAGTAGCTGTGGTGGTGGTGAGGGTGGTGGTGAGTGTTGGGGAGACGTAGTAGCTACTGGTGGTGAGGGTGGTGGTGAGTGTTGGGGAGATGTAGGAGCTACTGGTGGTGGTGGTTACAGCACTGCTGTCGCGGTGGGGGTGAATTGTGCAGGGATAGAGGCCTAGCCGGATTTCATGCCGTGTGGGTGAGTGGTTGTGTGGGTGGTTGTGTGGATGGGTGGTTGTGTTGTGTGGTTGGGTGAGTGGTTGTGTGGGTGAGTGGTTGTGTGGGTGATTGTGTGGATGGGTGGTTGTGTTGTGTGGTTGGGTGAGTGGTTGTGTGGATGCGTGGGTGAGTGAGTGGTAGTCTGGATGGGTCAGTAGGTGAGTGGTTGTGTATGTGGATTGATAGGTGAGTGGATGGGTGGGTGTGTGAGTTTGAAGGGTTGTTGGGTAGTTGAGTGGCTGTGTATGGGTAGTTGAGTGGCTGTGTATGGGTAGTTGAGTGGCTGTGCGGTTGGGTGATGATTGCATAGGTGGGTCATTGGCAGTATTTTGGTAGGCGAGTGGGTAAGTTCATGAATGGGTGAGTGAGGGAGCGAGTGGGTGAGCGAGTGTGTGAGTGAGTGGGTGAGTAGGTGAATGGGTGAGTGAGTGGGTGGGTGAGTCAGTGAATGGGTGAGTGAGTGGGTGGGTGAGTCAGTGAATGGGTGAGTGAGTGGGTGGGTGAGTCAGTGAATGGGTGAGTGAGTGGTGGGTGAGTAGGTGAATGGGTGAGTGAGTGGGTGGGTGAGTAGGTGAATGGGTGAGTGAGTGGGTGGGTGAGTAGGTGAATGGGTGAGTGAGTGGGTGGGTGAGTAGGTGAATGGGTGAGTGAGTGGGTGGGTGAGTAGGTGAATGGGTGAGTGATTGGGTGGGTGAGTAGGTGAATGGGTGAGTGAGTGGGTGGGTGAGTAGATGAATGGTTGAGTGAGTGGGTAGGCGAGTAGGTGAATGGTTGAGTGAGTGGGTAGGTGAGTTAGTGAATGGGTGAGTGAGTGGGTGAGTAGGTGAATGGGTGAGTGAGTGGGTGGGTGAGTAGATGAATGGTTGAGTGAGTGGGTAGGTGAGTAGGTGAATGGTTGAGTGAGTGAGTGGGTGAGTAGGTGAATGGGTGAGTTAGTGAATGGGTGAGTGGGTGGGTGAGTGGGTGAGTGGTTGGGTGGGTGAGTGGATGAGTGAGTGGAAGAGTGAGTGGAAGAGTGAGTGGAAGAGTGAGTGGATGAGTTGGTGGGTGAGTGGGTGGGTGAGTGGGTGGGTGAGTGAGTGAGTGAGTGGGTGAGTGAGTGGGTGAGTGAGAGGTTGAGTGAGTGGCTGGGTGAGTGAGTTAATGGGTGGCTGGGGTGAAGAGATGAGTGAGTGGGTGAGTGAGAGGATGGTGAGTGGGTGGGTGGGTGAGTGGGTGGGTGGGTGGGTGAGTGGGTGAGTGAGTGAGTGGGTGAGTGAGAGGTTGGGTGAGTGGGTGGGTGGGTGAGTGGGTGGGTGGGTGAGTGGGTAGGTGGGTGAGTGGGTGGGTGGGTGAGTGGGTGGGTGAGTGAGTGAGTGAGTGGGTGAGTTAGTGGGTGGGTGAGTCAGTGAATGGGTGAGTGAGTGGTGGGTGAGTAGGTGAATGGGTGAGTGAGTGGGTGGGTGAGTAGGTGAATGGGTGAGTGAGTGGGTGGGTGAGTAGGTGAATGGGTGAGTGAGTGGGTGGGTGAGTAGGTGAATGGGTGAGTGATTGGGTGGGTGAGTAGGTGAATGGGTGAGTGAGTGGGTGGGTGAGTAGATGAATGGTTGAGTGAGTGGGTAGGCGAGTAGGTGAATGGTTGAGTGAGTGGGTAGGTGAGTTAGTGAATGGGTGAGTGAGTGGGTGAGTAGGTGAATGGGTGAGTGAGTGGGTGGGTGAGTAGATGAATGGTTGAGTGAGTGGGTAGGTGAGTAGGTGAATGGTTGAGTGAGTGGGTAGGTGAGTTAGTGAATGGGTGAGTTAGTGAATGGGTGAGTGAGTGAGTGGGTGAGTAGGTGAATGGGTGAGTGAGTGGGTGGGTGAGTATGTGAAGGGGTGCGGGAGTCTGGGGTAACTCAATATGATGGTCGGTGGATGAGTAATTCCTTGGATATCCCGATGATTCGATGTACACCACTTGTGCTCTCTATGTGTAGGTTGGCGTACGGATGAGTCACTGCGCGGACGTGTTGTGTCTGTGGCGAGTGAGTGGGTGGCTGAGTGGGCCGACGGTTAGCCCGAAACACCTCGCTTTGTCGCTTGATCTGCCAGACATCGGCAGTGTGGATGAGATTGTGAGCGAGTTGATTAGGCGGTTGAGCGGGTGGAGATGAGTTGGTGAGTGTGCGAGAGCGAGTGAGTTGGTGAGTGACCAAATCTGCACAATGCTGTCAGATCTCGGCAGCAAAGCGGAGTCGAGCCTGGACAGTGCTCGGAAGGGGCTGTCACATTCGTGCATACCAGGTGCTATAGGCTGCTGCGGGGCTGCGTTGCGGGCAGCAGAGGGCAGTGCATAAAAAAACTCCACCAGTCACTATTAATCTCGAACAGCTGTGCTTCCCCACCACCACCAGGACCAGCGCGGTGAAGTACGGTCAAACAACCCCCACGCGAACCTGCAGCGGGCTGACGAACGGGACCAACAGGGTCCCGAGGTTCGCGGTTCGAATCCAGCGGCCACCCCCGAGCGTAATAGTGCGGCGGTATTAACCGTCGAAAAAAAAAGTTACTCTACCAGGCACCTTCACGCCTCTTGCAGTGGACGTTAAAGATCTCGTGACGTCGTCGGAAAGGGTAGGGCAGGGCCCCATCGTGCGCCAATGTCGAGGTCCGAATTCGACAAATACATTTTTTTTTTCTAACAATAATGTTATTTTATGATAATAGCATTTCATGTGCAGCGTTGTGGGATGCAATTGCATCCCACAACTTTGCACATCAATTGGCCAGTCCCGTGCACAGATGATACAAACACAAAACCCACACTTACTTAATCAAACACTAAAAAGATGAATATATAAATAACGAGAGAGAAAAGTGCACGTAACAATACAATGATCATCACAAAGAAAAGTCCCAAAGATCTCACCGCAAATTTACTCGATTGGGATATACCGTACTGTACTGCACTGTACATATCAATCCATTGCCTCCCCCCCCCCCCCATTGGCAAAACACTGCGCAGTACCCCCCTGGGTAAACAAACGGAATCAGCACAACAACAACAACAATGAACCATCTCAGATTCCCCGACCACGTGGCCATCGTGGCAGAGAGTAGAGGACAAAGTCTAAACTACAACAATCGACTCATTTTTACTTTACACTGAGCTATGCTGCTCTTTTTCAGAAGCGACACAAATGAAAGCACAACGAAGTGGCTTTTCAGCACGTGGAAATTTATCGCAGCCAAATACTCTTAAATGCAAGGATGTCGATTCTAAATGTGGAGGGAAAACCCGGAGGAGGACCCAGAGAAAAATCCAGGAGAGAGAAAGAGGCACGCAAACACCGAATATACAGCAGCAGGCGTCAGGGTCGAAATCGAACCCACGACCTCCTACATACCAGACGAGGCAGTTCACATCTCCTAGCCACCGTACGGGTGGTGGGCGGTGGTGGCCATGCTGCTGCACCGTGGCAGCCTGCAGCCCAGCGCTGTGGAGGCAGCAGCAAGGGTTGGTGGATCGCGCGCAGATAGTTCTGAGCTATCGCTTCACGAGGCCAGGAAGCCTCGCGGCCAACTCAGTGCGCCCTCATCCCCGTGCCGGCGAGCGTCGGCACAGGACCCTCTTGGCAAGAGACTCTTGAGACCTCGGTGTGTTGGAGTGTGTGTGCGCGTGCCCGCTGGTTGCGACGTCGCTCGTTGAAGTGAAAGCGATGCGACGCTGCGGGTGGCTAATTGAGCGAGCCGAGTTCTCAATTTCGTCCTTAATTCGGACGGCAAATTAGATTTTACGCGAGAGAGACACCCGGCGTCTGGAGGCGGAGGGTCGATGCGCCCGGCGTCGCGTCACCGCCACGGACGGCTGCACGGCAGCGGACGGTCACCGTGGCGGTTTAACGGTCAGCGGCAAGCGTACCAGGCTCGCGACCCACAGGTCACCGGTTCGACTCCGTCTCACCGCGGGGTCGGGCGGTTGAAATGGTGGTGCAGGTTTCTTAAATCTTCCACAAAGCTAAGCTGAGCTAAACTGCAACAGTTTTATTTTACCAGGTAAGGCCCCACTGAGCTATCTACTGTAGCTCTTTTTTTCAGAAGCGAACTGGGCTCAAATAGCTCAGAGAAGTGGGTTATCACGTGGAAATGTACAGCAGCAAAATATTCTGAACGCACGTTGATTCGAAATGTGGAGGGAAAAACTGGAGGACCTGGAGAAATATCTAAGCGAACAGAGGGAGAGAGACACGTAAACTCCAAATATACAGGTATCAGGGGTTGGGATCTAACTCACGACCTCCTGCATACCAGGCGAGGTAGGTAACATCTCACCACCGTGGCACCCTCCCTCCATGCTCACTCCGCCTTCCTCCACCCAGCGGTGTAAATGTCGGTCGGTGATCAGCTGGCAAGTCGCCTGAAGTGGGACAATGTGTGTGTCTCTGGCTGGCTGGCGTGGAAGAGTAGGCCAAATACCCGTACGGGCAGCGGTGGTGTCGTGGTTAGCGCGCTTCCGATATGATACTCAGCGACGAAAGTTCGATTCCCACTCATCACCGATAACACTGGTGATTATTTGAACCGGTCCTGGGTCTCCTAGAGGTCGACTCAACCTCAAATGAGTGCCTGGTGCAGTGTGTAAACATTATCACTGGGGAGACGAAGTTGGCTGGGTGTGGTGTTGGCCACCCCACACCATCGTGTGCCATGCCGGCCCTCATAGGTGCTACTCGCAAACAGCACTTGCCCCAACATTCTGTTAAGGCTATAGGGAGGGTGCTTTGTGTGTGAGTGTGTGTGTCTTTGTGTGCATGTGTTTGTGTGTATGTAGGTTCTCGCTAACAGCACTTGACCCCAGAAGTTGGTTTCGGCTGAGGCTGGGGGGGGGGTGCGTCTGGGGGAAGATTTGTTTTTTGTATAAACATCAGCAATGGGGAAACAAAGGCGGCTGGGCATGGTGTGTGTGTGTGTGTGTTGCGTGTGTGGTGCGTGCGTGCGCAGGTGATGGGTGCGGCCACTCGGTGCTGGGGGCGCTCAGCGGGACGCTCTCCTCGCTCGGCTACCCGGCCGCGTCCCCGGCGAACGCCGTCTGCGTCTGGGCGCTCCGTGTGCCGCCCGGCCGGCGTATCCGCCTCCGCTTCGCCGACTTGCAGGTTGCGACCCCCCCACCCCCCCCACCCCCCGTATCGTGTTAAAAAAACTACAGTGGGGTCGGAGGTTGTCAGAAAAAATGGCGGGGTCAGAGGTCGTAGGTGAAATCCGTGGGGTCGGAGTTCACGTAAAAAAACCAGTTGGGTCGGAGGACACCTGAAAAATTCACAGGTTCACAGGTGATGGATAAATATGTGGGGTCAGATGTCACAGGATTAATATATGTTCCGAGATTCAGCTGTGGACAGGACCCACCCTGCAACTTACAGACGTCTCAGAACGGGAAAGGTTGAAGTGGTTTTTTTCACGTAAAAAGTGTATTAATTCAACTTGCAAGTTCTATCCTCGGTTCTTGTCTGCATCTATCGTCTGTCATCCCGCTTAGGTTCTGGCGCCAGAACCCTTCCACTGCCAAGAAAACCACGTCAAGATCTACAGCGGCATCTCCAACTGGTCCGAGATGGGTGAGAGACAAAACTCGTCGCTACATCGGTGCTAACGAAGCGGCGCGGTGATTCTGGTGGTGTTGGTGGCGGCGGTGGCAGCGGTGGCAGTGGCGGCGGTGGTGGTTGCTACGCCGCTGCACGTGGCTGCCTGTAATCCAGCGCTGCAGAGGCAGCGGCAATAGCAAGGGTTGGCGGATGGCGTGAATCTTGAGAATTTCCCATTGCAGTCGAGGAGGGGCCGTGCCCTGGCTCGCCAGGAGAAAGCGACACAGCAAACGTTAAGACGACACCCGTCCCTTGCCCTCCTCCCTCGCACGCCTGGGTTTCCTCCGGGTGCCCTGGCTTCCTGCCACATGCAGCACTCACTGATAGCACCTTCACGTGTCGAGGATCACAGAGCGTCGGCGATTGTTGACGCCGCTGGCTCCTCACCGCCACTCCGTTGAGCCGTCGTTTGCTGCCAAGTTGCTTCTGAAAACGAAAGTGATAGCTGAGTGGGCTTTACCTGGGAAGATAGAAAGTAGTTTAGTTGTATTGGTATATTATTTGTGATTTGTTGACCTTTTCAATACTTTGCACTGCTATCGTGTTTCTGTGTTGTTTGTTGTAACGTTCTGACCTACCCCTACTGGACATCTGCAGTATAAATAAATATCCTGGCGCTTATCTCTTCGAGAGCGAGTGAACGGCACTTGCCCCAACAGTCTGTTCAAGGCTGCACAGGGAATTTTTGCCTTTTATGTGTGTGCGTGTGCGCGCTTGCATGCGTTGGTGCAGGCACGTTCTGCGGGGAGCTGGACAAGGTGAAGCAGGAGCTTGTGTCCGAGAGTAACGAGGTGACGATTCGATTCCAGAGCGGGTCCCACGAGCCCGGGCGAGGGTTCCTCCTCTCGTACGCCATCGACGACCATGCCGGTCAGTAACCTCGTCCACTCCTCATCGCTCAACACTCCACACAACTCATCGCTCACTACTCCACACAACTCATCGCTCAACCGCTCACTCATCTACGCATCTCATCGCTCACTACTCCACACAACTCATCGCTCACTCCTCTACACAACTCATCGCTCACTACTCCACACAACTCATCGCTCAACCGCTCACTCATCTACGCATCTCATCGCTCACTACTCCACACAACTCATCGCTCACTCCTCTACACACCTCATCGCTCAACACTCCACACAACTCATCGCTCACTACTCCACACAACTCATCGCTCAACCGCTCACTCATCTACGCATCTCATCGCTGAGCCGCTCAAATGAATAACAATAAACAAGCCCCTGCCCCCCTCCTCCCTCCTTAACTTGTATTTAAGAACGTGTATTTTGGAATTTTTGCCTCACTTGATACGGTAAATCTAGCTGTGACGGTCCCACCTGATGACGGAGACTTGTGTTGCCTCCGAAACGTCGTGATTTAGTATTTTATTTCTATTATTACTTCTATTAATTTTTATTTTATTTTTTACCTACGTGACTTTACCGAAAAAACCTAAGAGTATGAAATCCTTGCAGTCACGAAAGCTTCAAATCTATAAACAATAAACAAGTGAACTGCAAAACAATATTGGACGCCGTTGGGCTTCGGAGGTTGGGCTTGAGTCGGGTGAGTGTCAGTCCAGCAGTGGAGAGGACATGGCTGATGTCGATGATGATGAATTGACGACGAGTATCGTGTGCCGTCGTCTACAGACCTCATCACGTGCCTGGAGAGCGGGGCGGACTTTTCGGACCACGAGTTCACGTGAGATATACAAACAAAGACAAAGGGTCCCCCGTGTGGTCCACGCAGGCTGTGCCCGGGGCCAAGTGCTGCTAGCGGACAGCACAACTAAAGGCTGGCATGGCCGCCTTTGTCTCCCCAGTGGTGATGTTTACCCACGCAACACACACAGCCTCAAAAATTCGTACACAGACCCACACGTGTCCTGTGCTTGTGTCCATGTGTCTCCGTGTCCCCGCTGTGTTCGTCTGTCCCCACTGTGTGTCCCGTTGTCCCCTCTGTGTCCTCCGTGTGTCCCATGCATCTTGGCGGTGCAGGAGGTTCTGTCCGGCCGGGTGCCTAACTCCGTTCGGCGACGTCTCCGGCACCATTCCCAACGGGTACCGTGACGTGAGTGACACCACAACACCAACACCACCACAACAACCGCCACAGCATGAGCGCCCTCACCACCAACAACCACGACAAGAACCACAATGCGTGTATGTATGTATGTGTGCGTACGTGCTGGGAGCGATAGTGTAGCGGTTAGCGCGCTTCGCTATGAACCCGGTGACACGGGTTCGATTCCCGCTCACGGCCAACACCAGTGACGATTATCTAAACCGGTCCCGGGCCTCCTCTAGGTCAACTCGGCCTCAAATGAGTACCTGGTGCGGTGTGTAAACATTTCCACTGGGGAGACAAAGGCGGTCGGGCGCGGTGCTGGCCACCCACCCCCTCGTGTACCGTTTCGGCTCGCTAACAGTGCTTGCCCCAACAGTCTGTCCAAGGCTATACGGGGGATCTTTGTCTTTTGCCTTCATAGGTGCGCGCTAACAGCACTTGCCCCTACAGTCTGTCAAGGCTATACGGGGGATATTTGTCTTTATCTTTGTACGTGCTGGTGTGTGTACGTGTGCGCGTGTGTGTTCGTGCGCCAGTCTTCCCCGGTGTGCCGGGCGGCGGTGCACGCCGGCGTCATCGCGCCGGACCGTGGGGGTGTGGTGAGCGTCGTGCAGAGCAAGGGGCGAGAGTTCTACGAGAGCCGGCTTGCCAACAACGTCACCTCGCTCCAGTGAGACGCACGCCACGGACACCCGCACACATACGCGCGCACACATACGCGCACACACATACGCGCGCACACATACGCGCGAACGCACGCGCGAACGCACGCGCGAACGCACGCGCGAACGCACGCGCGAACGCACGCGCGAACGCACGCGCGAACGCACGCGCGAACGCACGCGCGAACGCACGCGCGCGCGCACGCACGCGCGAACGCACGCGCGAACGCACGCACGCACGCACACATACGCGCCCTTTGCCCGCTCGCTCACACGTGTCCGCGTGTCCACTCCCTTTTGCGTGTCCGACAGGGGCAGCGACTCCCCCAACCTCTTCACGTTCAAGACGACGGGTATGCGACGTCTCCGCCCACGTCACGCCCCCACGCGCCTCGTGCTATCAGCCGTCGTGTCCAATCGTCGAGAACGCCGTCGCTGTGTTGAATCGGCGCGTTACGATCATTATTTCTTCGTGTTATGCATGTGGAGCGACATGTCAGGTTTTTTTTCTTCTTGGTTCTTTCGGTAAAGTCACGTAGAAGGGAAGTAATAAAATAATAAAAAAAAAACATAATAAAATTTTATTTTATTATATTATATTATTTTATTATTTTCTTTTATTTTATTATGTTTTATTTTTATTATTTTATTACTTCCCTTCTACGTGACTTTACCGAAAGAACCAAGAAGATGAATCCCTGCAGTCACGAAAGCTTTAAATCGAAAAATGTCAGGTTTTCGTCGTAAATTGCCTTCCTTGCGTCTGTGTTAATTACCGTGTCGCTCGTGTTCCTTACGTTTGTGTTATCCTGCCCCTTGTCTGTGTTCCCTATCTTCACGTTGATCATCGCCCCTCCCTCCCTCCCATCCCTCCCTCCCATCCTCCTCCCTGGCAGGCTGCTACGGCAAGCTGGGCATGGAGTCGGGCACGATCCGCGACTCTCAGCTCTCGGCGTCGTCCGTGCTGGCGCAGGTCGGCAAGGACAGGGTGGCGACGGAGCTGCCCCTGTGGAGCGCGCGCCTGGGCGACGCTGGCCCCGCGTGGGTGGCGCGCCTCGACGACCCCCCCCACTGGCTCCAGATCGACCTCAACAAGGAGCGGCGCGTCACAGGTTCGGTGGCACCGCGTCGTGGCACCCGTCGCACAGAAACGCCGCCGCTCTGTCTCCCTGTCGCATTGTAGCGTCGTAGTATCGTAGCGCTGTCGCACAGAAACAGCGTCATGTGGTCGCATTGTAGCGTCGTAGTATCGTAGCGCTGTCGCACAGAAACACCGTCATGCTGTCACATTGTAGCGTCGTAGTATCGTAGCGCTGTCGCACAGAAACAGCGTCATGTGGTCGCATTGTAGCGTCGTAGTATCGTAGCGCTGTCGCACAGAAACAGCGTCATGCTGTCACATTGTAGCGTCGTAGTATCGTAGCGCTGTCGCACAGAAACAGCGTCATGTGGTCGCATTGTAGCGTCGTAGTATCGTAGCGCTGTCGCACAGAAACACCGTCATGCTGTCACATTGTAGCGTCGTAGTATCGTAGCGCTGTCGCACAGAAACACCGTCATGCGGTCACATTGTAGCGTCGTAGTATCGTAGCGCTGTCGCACAGAAACACCGTCATGCTGTCACATTGTAGCGTCGTAGTATCGTAGCGCTGTCGCACAGAAACAGCGTCATGCTGTCACATTGTAGCGTCGTAGTATCGTAGCGCTGTCGCACAGAAACACCGTCATGCTGTCACATTGTAGCGTCGTAGTATCGTAGCGCTGTCGCACAGAAACACCGTCATGCGGTCACATTGTAGCGTCGTAGTATCGTAGCGCTGTCGCACAGAAACACCGTCATGTGGTCGCATTGTAGCGTCGTAGTATCGTAGCGCTGTCGCACAGAAACACCGTCATGCGGTCGCATTGTAGCGTCGTAGTATCGTAGCGCTGTCGCACAGAAACACCGTCATGCTGTCACATTGTAGCGTCGTAGTATCGTAGCGCTGTCGCACAGAAACACCGTCATGCTGTCACATTGTAGCGTCGTAGTATCGTAGCGCTGTCGCACAGAAACACCGTCATGTGGTCGCATTGTAGCGTCGTAGTATCGTAGCGCTGTCGCACAGAAACACCGTCATGCTGTCACATTGTAGCGTCGTAGTATCGTAGCGCTGTCGCACAGAAACACCGTCATGCTGTCGCATTGTAGCGTCGTAGTATCGTAGCGCTGTCGCACAGAAACACCGTCATGTGGTCGCATTGTAGCGTCGTAGTATCGTAGCGCTGTCGCACAGAAACACCGTCATGCTGTCACATTGTAGCGTCGTAGTATCGTAGCGCTGTCGCACAGAAACACCGTCATGCTGTCGCATTGTAGCGTCGTAGTATCGTAGCGCTGTCGCACAGAAACAGCGTCATGCTGTCGCATTGTAGCGTCGTAGTATCGTAGCGCTGTCGCACAGAAACAGCGTCATGTGGTCGCATTGTAGCGTCGTAGTATCGTAGCGCTGTCGCACAGAAACAGCGTCATGCTGTCGCATTGTAGCGTCGTAGTATCGTAGCGCTGTCGCACAGAAACACCGTCATGCTGTCGCATTGTAGCGTCGTAGTATCGTAGCGCTGTCGCACAGAAACAGCGTCATGCTGTCGCATTGTAGCGTCGTAGTATCGTAGCGCTGTCGCACAGAAACAGCGTCATGTGGTCGCATTGTAGCGTCGTAGTATCGTAGCGCTGTCGCACAGAAACACCGTCATGCTGTCACATTGTAGCGTCGTAGTATCGTAGCGCTGTCGCACAGAAACACCGTCATGTGGTCGCATTGTAGCGTCGTAGTATCGTAGCGCTGTCGCACAGAAACACCGTCATGCTGTCACATTGTAGCGTCGTAGTATCGTAGCGCTGTCGCACAGAAACAGCGTCATGCTGTCGCATTGTAGCGTCGTAGTATCGTAGCGCTGTCGCACAGAAACACCGTCATGCTGTCACATTGTAGCGTCGTAGTATCGTAGCGCTGTCGCACAGAAACACCGTCATGCTGTCACATTGTAGCGTCGTAGTATCGTAGCGCTGTCGCACAGAAACAGCGTCATGTGGTCGCATTGTAGCGTCGTAGTATCGTAGCGCTGTCGCACAGAAACACCGTCATGCTGTCACATTGTAGCGTCGTAGTATCGTAGCGCTGTCGCACAGAAACACCGTCATGCGGTCACATTGTAGCGTCGTAGTATCGTAGCGCTGTCGCACAGAAACACCGTCATGCTGTCACATTGTAGCGTCGTAGTATCGTAGCGCTGTCGCACAGAAACACCGTCATGTGGTCGCATTGTAGCGTCGTAGTATCGTAGCGCTGTCGCACAGAAACACCGTCATGCTGTCACATTGTAGCGTCGTAGTATCGTAGCGCTGTCGCACAGAAACACCGTCATGCTGTCACATTGTAGCGTCGTAGTATCGTAGCGCTGTCGCACAGAAACAGCGTCATGTGGTCGCATTGTAGCGTCGTAGTATCGTAGCGCTGTCGCACAGAAACACCGTCATGCTGTCACATTGTAGCGTCGTAGTATCGTAGCGCTGTCGCACAGAAACACCGTCATGCTGTCACATTGTAGCGTCGTAGTATCGTAGCGCTGTCGCACAGAAACACCGTCATGCTGTCACATTGTAGCGTCGTAGTATCGTAGCGCTGTCGCACAGAAACAGCGTCATGCGGTCGCATTGTAGCACCTTCGCCCCATCGCACGGTCATTCCGTCTGTAAAAGAATAAAACGAGGTGAATAAGAATTGTGCGTGTCGCGCTGTGCGTGTCGCGCTGTGCGTGTCGTGTGTGCGTGTCGTGCGTGCGTGTCATTCAGGCATCGTGACGGCCGGCTCGGGGGGTCCTCCACAACCCTCCTACTTCGTCTCGGCCTACAAGGTGCAGTGGAGCCTGGACGGGGCCGCGTGGAGCACGTACAAGAACAACATCGGCGGCACCGATAAGGTGGGCCGTCCCCTCGGCAACCCCCCTCACCCCCCCCTGTCACATCCCCAACCCCCCCACCCCCCTCCTGATCCCCCCCCCCCCCCCGATCCCCCTAGCTGTCCCCAAAAATTGTCTGAAATTGCCCACAACACAACCGCCACTTCAATGAGACTCTTGAGACACATATCGGGCGTACCGAGAGGGTCTGCCTGATGCCCTCCTGCTCTCCTTTAATACCCCCTTGAACCCCTGTGCTCCCCCTTTAACCCTCCCTGCCGCCCCCCTCCTTGATTCCATTCTGCTCCGCCTGCATCCTCACGTCTGCCCACCCGCTGTACTGCGGGGCACCAGAGGTGACATCTCAGAAGCTGCCTCTGCGATATCCACTTCCTCTAACACAACCTGGTGGTGCCGCGCGCTGCAAGAGATTCGAACTGGGGGGGGGGGGACAGCGACCCCACCCAGAATTGAACCCCTTAACACCCCCCTCTCGTCCCCCCCCCCACCGTCCCCCCCACACCGGCGTGTCTGCCCCCCGCCCACCGTCCAGCTATTCCAGGGTAACGTGGACAGCCTGAGCCCCGTGCGGAACAACTTTGTGCCGGCGCTGGTGACGCGTCTGGTGCGCGTCTGTCCCATCGCCTGGCACCAGAAGATCGCCATGAAGCTGGAGCTGCTGGGCTGCGAGCTCCCAACCACGGCGGCGGCTGCGGGGACACTACGACGTGAGCGCACGCGTGCGTGTGTGCGCGTATGTGTGTGCGCGTGTGTGTGCGCGTGTGTGTGTGCGTGTGTGTGTGCGTGTGTGTGTGCGTGTGTGTATATTGTGGGGATCGGTAGTGTAGCAGTTAGCCCCAACCCCCTCGTGTGCCGTGCCGGCCATTATCGGTGCTCGCTATCGCTAACAGCACTTGCCCCTACACTTTGTTAAGGCTTTACGAGGGATCTTTGTCTTTGTATGTTTGTAGGTCGGTTTACGTGTCCTCCATTCTCCATGCTTGTGAAATGTGGACCCCTTTAAAGGAACAACAGCGCTCATTTGAAACATTTAGGTTGACCTATCCATGATCTATCCTGGGTTTAATCAGATGGCATTGTGTGAGGAGCTCACAGAACCTTGAAATAGCTGGACACGGTACCATCGGTGAGCTCCGCTGGCAGGTGAGGTTGTGTTGGCTGGGTCATGTAGCCCGCATGCCCAACCACCGCATGCCCAAGCAGCTTCTGTTTGGCTGGATAGAGGGGGCTAAACGGGCACTGTACGGGCGAGTGAAGAGATGGACTGATGTGTTAAACAAGGATGCTGAACTGAGTGGATTTGCTGGTGACTGGTACCAGTGGTGTCAAGACCGAACTGTGTAGGGAGGCTCATGAAGGCCGCTACTGGGCAGTTGGAGGCAGTCGCCCTCCAACAACAACGGAGGGCGGAGGAGTGACGCTCGCAACGACGAGCGCAGCGCCGGGTGGCTAAAACGCAGCGAGTTGGCACAGTGAGGAGCACAGGTGGTGCATCTGCCAGCCATCTCAGTCAATCAACCCATGGCATCTGGGTCTGTCCCGTAACCTGCGAGCCGAGCAATCCTTCTGCACTTGACAGCCTCAATGATGACGACAACAACATGACAGCCTCAATGATGACAACAACAACAACATGACAGCCTCAAAGTGCGCCAGGCACAGGCGCCTTGGCGACGTCACCGCTGTTGTCATCCTGTGTCTGTGCATCTCAAGCGACATTTCGTTGTTGTTGGTGCGTATATGTGGCCCTCCGTGCCTTTCCTGGGTAATTTTGGGGTGGGGGGGGGGGTGCTACGGTGGCGAGATGTTAACTCCATCGCCTGGTAGGCAGGAGGTCGTGGGTTCGATCCGGATCCTGATGCCTGCTGTATATTGCGTGTCTCTTTCTCCCCGTGGTCACGTGGATTTTTCTGCAGGTTCTCCGGTTTTTTCCCCGCACCATTCAGAATAAACATCCCTTTAGAGTATTTGGCCGCTGTTAATGTCCGCGCGGCGATAAGCAACTTCAATGAGCTATTGTTTATGGTAGGCAGATCGCTTCCGAAAAAGAGCTACGTAGCTCAGTGGGCCATTACCTGGAAAAATACTAAAAAGCAAAATGATTATAATTTATTCTTTCGCTCTTGACTCATCCCGACCCGCTGTCCTCTCATTCCTTCGTCCCGTGACCTCCCCCCCTCCTGACCCCCGGCAGCTCGTGCCATGCGGCCGGTGGGGGCCTCTCCACCGGTGGGCACGGAGTGGCCCCCGGGGCAGGGAGCGGAGGTGGGCGCCACCACTGTGACGGCAATCAAGAGCAGCACCATGCCAGGCGGCACGCAGAGAGGTAACGCGGCGCTGTGTTACAACAAAAGCGGACTGCGACCATCTTGTATAGATTTTAGCCAATCAAAAGAAAGGTGGGGCATGTCACATGATGCTCATACCATCCAATGGGATTACTCGATCCACGGATGTATTGGCAATGAATCTGGGTGGCTGCCAAACCAACTGAAAATATTGGATGCAATTAACCTCATTTCACAATCCTCAATAACATACATTGGCAAAGACATGCACCTTCGGGCAAAACCACGCCTACTTTCTTCCGTATACATGCATTCCTGGACATACGCGATAGATGCGTTCCTGGAAAAGCGCGCGCATCTCAAAATCGCGTATGTGAAAAGCAATTTTCCCCTAAATAATGGTAAAGGAGCGGGGGTTAGGGGACTTCACTCATAGTCGCAGACATAATCGCCTATTGTATCCTAGCCTATATCAATACAATACAAGTGCATGCAATATAATACTTTAATACAAAAAAAAATCACTTACACTCTAATATACCTGTAAAATAAACATGAAAAAGAGAGCATTACTTGCAAGCACGCCGGAGTTGCGCTGCGGAGAGGATGGATAGAGAAGTGGCGAGATGCTGCACAGTACAGGAAAGCGCGCCGGCTATCGTACCGCACTCGCCGTTGGCAACGCCATTGGGTGGCGGTGCCAGGCTAGGGGTGGCGCGTACGTCGCGTCGCCGGTGACGTCTCGAAAATCGCCTGGCGTATATGTCAGTACAATGGTGGAAAGACAATGCGCGCCGCGGTATTTGAAAATTTGGCCTACCGCAAAAGCGCGTAAACCCAGGATTGTCTGCACGGGCAAATCTCCGGTCGGTGATTTCGTTTTAAAATACGACCGCGCGCCACCCAAGCCGTCACCCTCCAGGGATTGTTATCGTCGATGCCGCTGTCGTTGTGGACATCTGTGAACTACTGGACGTCTGTGCAAAAGAGCTTTACGGCTCGCCGGATTCCTTCAGTGTTAATAATTATTCCGATTCTGTTGTCGTCGCTGTCATCGTTGTTTTGTTATCATCGTTGCCGTTGTTGTTTAGGTGTTTTTGTCGGCGGCATTGTTGTTGTCGTTATCATTGTCGACATCATCATTATTGTCGGGCCTTAGTGTTTCCCCTAGGTCGACCCAGTCTTAAACGAGTACCATTTATCTTGTGTAATCATCAGCACCGGAGACAAAGGTCGTGCTGGACACTGCCCCCACCCCCCCATGTGCTGTACCATCCTTCACTCATAGGTGTTCACAAAAAGCACTTGCCCCGACAGTCACTTGAGGCTACATGGGTGATCTTTGCCTCTGTCCTGCAGAGCTGGTGCTCGTGTCCACGCTGGTGCCGGTGTGCGTCGTCCTCGTTGCTGTGCTCCTCGTCCTGTCCTTCATCTGCGGCAAGAGGAGGCGCGACCGCGGACGGTGAGACACGGCGCCTCGTTAGCCACCCGCCTCGTTAGTCGTCCACCTCGTTAGTCGTCCACCTTAATAGTAGAGCGAGAGGGAGAGAGGGAACGACTCGGAGGCGCCAGGAGGAGGAACCACAGACGAGGAGCAGGAAGGCAGCAGCAGCAGCCAGGTGGCAAGGAGCCGGCGCCAAATTCCCTCCCAAGCTCTGCGGTCCTCTGTATATAAAGTTGTTATTGGCCGATTAATGAGCGGTTTACGTGTGTAATGACGACTTGCACACTTCTCTTGAGATGGCACTTTATTGAAGACACGTTCACTTGACATCAGGCGGAGATCCCACTGCAACAGCCCCGAGTCTCCCGCGCATCTCCCCCTTATATACCGACACGAGGCCACGCCCCCCTTCTCAGTCATTCTCGCTGACTCTGGACGCTCGCTCCACCGGCAGACTCCACCGTCCTCTTCCGTCGCCTGACCACACTCCCTTCTCGAATATTCCCGTGGCCACCAGTCCCTTCGCACTCACAACTGACTCCCCTGTCATTACCTCCCGTGGCCACCAGTCCCTTCGCACTCACAGCTGACTCCCCTGTCATTACCTGCCGTGGCCACCAGTCCCTTCGCACTCACAGTTGACTCCCCTGTCATTACCTCCCGTGGCCACCAGTCCCTTCACACTCACAGCTGACTCCCCTGTCATTACCTCCCGTGGCCACCAGTCCCTTCGCACTCACAACTGACTCCCCTGTCATTACCTCCCGTGGCCACCAGTCTCTTCGCACTCACAACTGACTCCCCTGTCATTACCTCCCGTGGCCACCAGTCCCTTCGCACTCACAACTGACTCCCCTGTCATTACCTCCCGTGGCCACTAGTCTCTTCGCACTCACAACTGACTCCCCTGTCATTACCTCCCGTGGCCACCAGTCCCTTCGCACTCACAACTGACTCCCCTGTCATTACCTCCCGTGGCCACCAGTCCCTTCGCACTCACAACTGACTCCCCTGTCATTACCTCCCGTGGCCACCAGTCCCTTCGCACTCACAACTGACTCCCCTGTCATTACCTCCCGTGGCCACTAGTCCCCTCACGCCACATGCAGGCTCTATTGTCATGAGACGTGTGAGAGGAAACTGGAGTACCCAGAGGGGGAAACACTCTATCCCACACAGATGGAACAGGTGGGAGTCTTACATTTGCTGTACCGCCTTCTCCTGGCGAGCCAGGGTAGGGGGCTCCTCCTCGATGCACGCCCACGGAAACGTTTGTGTGGTGATCCGCCAACCCTCTCTGCTGCTCCCTCCACAGTGCCGGGTCACACACAGAGCCGCGTGCAGCGTAGCCGCCACCACCACCCGTTGTGCCGACGTGGCAGACTATAATTTTGTGCAAAATCGGCTTAAAATATCCCGACGTCTTAGCCGCGACGGCCGTGGGGTCACACCGTGGAGCGAGATTTAAGACGCCCAGTTGCTTGTGATGTTGCATTCTGCGAGAGCTGGCGGTAGAAATTCCACATAACTATGGCAGGGACACTCCACAAACACGGTCTAGTCATTAGACGGCCGACGCTGTTGTGTTTTCATGAAAATAATAATATAAAATAAATGAGAATGTTTATGTAGCTGCTTTTGAATATCTTTGGGTCTGTGTGTGAGTCTGTTGGTCTCTGTGTAGGTCTGCGGGTCTCTGTGTGAATCTGTGGGTCTCTGTGTGAGTCTGTTGGTCTCTGTGTAGGTCTGCGGGTCTCTGTGTGAATCTGTGGGTCTCTGTGTGAGTCTTTTGGTCTCTGTGTAGGTCTGCGGGTCTCTGTGTGAGTCTATGGGTCTCTGTGTTGTTCTTTGGGTCTCGGTGTGTAGGTGTTCAGCGTGTCATCGAGGTTGTGTTGTTGAACTGTTTGTTTTGCCGGACTGTGTTGGCAGGAAGGACGCCGGGCCCGCATACAGCCTGCCCTGCACTCCGGGCCAGACAGGTGAGAGCGCAGGGCAGATCGGGGCAGCCCTGAGCATCCCTGGGCATCCCTGGGCAGCCCTGGGCAGTCCTGGGCAGCCTGGGACAGCACGGGGCAGCCTGGGGTACCTTGGGGCAGCACGGGGCAGCACGGGGCAACACTGGTCAGCACAGGGCAGCACGGGGCAGCACGGGGCAGCATGGGGTAGCACGGGCGCTATGATAGGTATCGTACAATATCACAACGTACATGATACGCCCTTTTCCAATAGCTGTCCCTCCTCGTGAGAGTGATGATTATTGAAGAGTGTGCGTACTTCCACCTCTTCCGAATACGGCTAGTGTGGAAGAGTAGACCTAAACACCCGGTTAGAGGGACTCCCCTGGAGCGGCCTCAAGTGGAGGCCTCTTTTGTCAGCAGTGGCGTGAGCAAGCAATGGCACAGGCTGCGCCTTTACCTTCAACGACAACTCCTGTTGCTGCGTGGAACCTCTCTCTCTCTCTCCTCCCTCCCCATCCTCCCCCCCGCTACCCCCAACTCCCCCACTCCCCCCCACTCTCCCCCACTCCCCCCCACCCTCCCCTACGTGCCCCCCCCCTCCCCGCCCCCCCCAGGCTGGTTCAAAGGCCTCCAGCAGGTGTTCCCGCGGGAGGGGCGGGGTCGAGGGGGAGGCGGCCTCCACGGAGCCGACTCCTCCCTCAACGTCCGCTACAGCAGCGACGCGCACCGGGGCCCAGCGGCGCGCAAGCACAGCGTGCCCGGTAACACGCCGGCTGTAGCCGTGGGAACAGCACGCCGGCTGTAGCCGTGGGAACAGCACGCCAGCTGTAGCCGTGGGGACAGCACGCCGGCTGTAGCCGTGGGGAACAGCACGCCGGCTGTAGCCGTGGGAACAGCACGCCGGCTGTAGCCGTGGGAACAGCACGCCAGCTGTAGCCGTGGGGACAGCACGCCGGCTGTAGCCGTGGGGAACAGCACGCCGGCTGTAGCCGTGGGGAAAGCACGCCGGCTGTAGCCGTGGGGACAGCACGCCGGCTGTAGCCGTGGGGACAGCATGCCGGCTGTAGTCGTGGGGAACAGTACGCCGGCTGTAGCCGTGGGAACAGCATGCCGGCTGTAGCCGAAGAGATAGGACACGAGCTGCAGCTATGATAGCTCAGAGCTCAGATTTGTCCGACAGCAGCTTTCTCCCACCTGCCTCCCATCTTCACACGCCAATCGCTTTTGTTAAAATCAGTTTTTTTGTGTTACCAGTAACCACGTAAAGAAACCAGTGCGTAGCGGTTTGCCGCACGTTTAGATATGTCTGGAGCAATAAGCGCAACGTTTCTCGCTTATTGGCTCAGAAATGGTCCGCGCACAGAATTTTCAATCCGGAAATCGCCAGTTTCATTCAATCTCTCGGTGCGGCAATTAAAACAACAGCGCAAGTTTCTTTCATCGATTCTGAAAACGGTTACCGGCCTGGGGCCTGGGGCCTGGATTGGAAAACCACTGGCAGTCTCAAGCCCTATCAAACCTCCCTTAACCTCTCACCTCTCTCTTAACCTCTCCTCCCTCCCGCACAGAGTACCAGCCGCTGGTGCTGGGCGGCTCCGAGCTGGCGCGGGCAGGGAAGGCCTCCACATTCCGGCAAACTCGCGACTACGAAGAACCGGAGCAATCACCGGGGGGCGGTGGCAGCGGCGGCAGCGGCGGCAGCGGCGGCCTTCTTCACCCGCCGCCTCCCCTCACCTTCCCTCCCATCCCGGCGGCGCCAGTGCCGGGAGCGCCGCCTTCGCCGTCATCGTCCGTCGCGACCTCCCCTTCCCCGGCCGCCTACGACACCATCGGGGCGTACGACGACTCGCCGGCGCGCTACGCCTCGCCGCTCTCCTCCCCCGCCGCACCGGCGCTCCACCTGTACGCCGAGCCGGTGCCGGCGCAGGTCCCCGAGTACGCGATGCCAATCGGGTTCACGCTCGACCCTGTGCGAGCGTTTCCCGTGGCCTACGACACCCCGAGAAGCCCGCGCAGGGCCGAGCAGGCGCCGGGGCGGCCAAGTTTCAGCCAGTCGGCATCGGCGATTGGCGGTCCCAGCGGCGACGGTGGTACGGTGTACGACACACCCAGGGCCGTACGACGGAACGCGACGCGCGGGAACGTTGACGCCGGTGATGCCGGCGGGGTGGAGGGGGGCGGCAGTTGAGCGGAGGTGGCCGTCATGATTGGTCGATGCCGTGCTGTACGGTGCGCGTGGGCCGACGTGATTGGTCGACGCTGGGTCACACGGCGTCTGTGGGACGACACGATTGGCCGACTTGTCGCGTGGTAGCACAGGAGGAATGAGGATGTGCGCTGTTTATGTGAATGTAATGTCGGTTGGAATTGTTCTACGTTTTAAGTTTTAGATCTTTTCACGCGTGTTGATTTTACATTTTTTTTCACTTCAATTATTATTTATATTTTGCGACTTTTTATTTTTTTCGTACATTCGTACTTTTTTTGCGCGTTTGTGAAGTATTTATATATTTCTTTCGTTTTGTTTAAATTTTATTTCGCGTGGATTTATTTCTTCGGAACACGTGCAAATTTCTACAATTGTTTTCATTATTATTATTTATGTTTTGTTTCGTCGTTTTCCAACATCAAGTTTTTACTCGACTGGGCGATAATTTGTTTTTGCGCGCTGAAGGCATTGTGGGTAGAATAACGATGGGCGCTCCACCCACACATCGGTGACGATGAAGATGATGAAGGAGATAGCGCCCCCGCCCGCGTGGATTTTTGTCGTTGTGTTTGTACAGGGTTTGATACGGAGAGAGTTTTTACACTGTTGAGTGTGCATGATCGTTTTGAATAGGCATAATCATCATAATTCATAGGCGTTTGCAATAATTACCTATACTGTATATAAGCGGCGGGCAAGAGACGACCAAGCTCCCGGCGCAATCTGTAGCGGCGTGTACTGTTAGCGAGCGCCCGTTGTGTCCGGCACGGCTCGTGCCGTGGCTGGTTGGTTTGTACTGCGCCTGGACAATGTTCGGACGGCTCACTGGGTACTCAATTTAGGCGAGTTGACCTAGGGGGAGGACCAGTGTGCTTAATGGATTGTAGCAATGTATGTCAAACCACTACACCGTCTCTCTCGCATACACACACGCCACACAAAGACCACCCGTATAGCCTTAACAGACTGTTAGGGAAAGTGCTGTTAGTGAGCACCTAAGAAGGCTGGCACGGCACACGAGGGGGTGGTGTGGCTAGCACCACGCCCAGCCGCCTTTGTCTCCCCAGTGCTGATGTTTACACACAACACCAGGTACTCATTTAAGGCTGAGCCGACCTAGGGGAAGCCCAGGACCGGCTCAGATATTACTGATGTTGGCCGTGAGCACATTGCCGCACAAACACATACAACCGCAAAAACGCTTTCACAAAAATCACGACATACATCAGCAGAGTTGCATGGGGAGGCAACTCTGCTGATGATTGGGTGAAGCTAATGACCAATCGCCAGGCTGCGTTGTCAGCGATTCACAAGCACAAGTGTGTACAGCAACAGCAACCCTCGCACGTCCATCATGAACGCAATTACAACGCGGATTTATGGCAGTGTCTGACATGTGACCCCATTTGAGGATGCGACACGGAAGTTGTGGGCATCGTTTGTGTGGCGATGGAGGCAGTCGGTCATCGGCTCTCTTTGGCGGCCTATGGATCTGTTTGTGTCTGTGTGTGAACACATGGGTCTCTGTGGGAGTCAGTACAATTTGAACTTCACATAGCGGCTTATGAACGCTGCGACCGCATCTCGAACCGATTTACGGGGAACGGCGGGGCGTATTTATTTTATCGAGTGGGGGAGGCAGGCAGTCAAAGCGCAGAGGAGAAGAGGATAGTCTTGAGCCTGGAATTGAACTGGGCAGGGAGTCGGGACAGCACGGGTGGCTGGGGGAAGGGGCGAGTAACCCGACTCTAAAGGGGCAGCAGAGAAGAATGAGCGACCTCCCAGTGACCGTTACAGGGAAAATAATGAATAGGCTGACGTTTCGGGCAATGGCCCATGTTCAGAGGAGCAGAGTGAGAGGGGCGGCCAGATTGACCGAGTTGCAGGTGGAGAATGAAATGTACACTGCGTTTAAAAAATACAACTTTTAATCGGGTTGATTTGAAAGTTTGAAGACGGGGGAAGTTTTCAGTCGGTGCGTAATCACCTGCCTTGAGCGTGGAGGTGACCAACCACGAAGGGCTGGCGAATACAAAGGAGGGCAAATCTCAAAGGTGCGCGGAGGAGCGTGGAGAGGCACTGAGAGGGACGGAGAGAGGGAACGTGCATGGGTGAGAGGGCGCCTGGGTGAGAGGGCGTCCCTAGGAGAGGGCTGCGATGGCTGGTAGTTGGCAGCCAAGGGAGGGAACGCGCCGGAGAGGGGACATCTGCCGTGGAGATGGAGCCGTGTGAGGTCTACTCTCGACGGATCGTGACGTCTTAGGGCTGTGAGGGATGGCGACGGCTTGGAGAGGCCTTCATCCAGCTGATGATGAAGATGACGGACGGTTTTATTTTGATGTATGAGAAGTGTTTATCGTGGGTCAATGCAACTGAAATGTTTCATCGGATAATTATCCGAGCAAGGATTTTGCCAATGAAAGTGAAGATTTGTTTTGCGTGCCGTCATTGGTAACCGGGCTGAGACCCATGAACTCTCTGCACTTGAGAACGAAGTTGAATCACGGCCCCGTCTATGTGAGCCCAAGGGTCTCTATGACCGTCACAGAAGATGGGGCTGAGTCCATCAACTCGCTGTACTTGAGTACCCGGTGTAACCACAGCGGTTGGGCGACAGGAACTCAGATCTGGTACCCTGGTTTTCGTAGCCGGTGCTGGTACTGCGTCTCCGACACGGCCATTATGAACCCAGCCCTCCCGAGCTACCCAGCCGCCTCTACTGCTGTGATTATTTTTTAATGTTGTTTCATTTGTTTTCTTTCCCCACAAAGAATATTCCTGCACAGTTTGTTTTCGTACGTATCCTTCACGACGTATTTATTTTCAAGGGTTTATCCGTTTCGACTTGTGCGGTGATTGTCACGTTGCGTTGACCCCGCGGTGGCGTGGCGACTTTTCCGACTTGAAATCCGCGTCCCGTTACCGACTCTGCTTTGTGCTTCATTTAGAGACCGGTAGCGTTTATAAACATTCAGTACATGGGGGGGGGGGGGCGGTGAGTTAGCGTACCGCGCCATGAACCCAGCGATGGTGTTGTTGGGGGGTCGTTACCACGCGCGTCGTTCGGCACGACGTCCGACGTTTCATCGGTTCCTAAAAGAAGCTGCCAGCGCACGTGGAGCGGAACGTCGGACGCGGCGCCCGAAGAAGAGACGCACGGCGACGGCCGAGAAAAACCGCCCGGTCACTGTCAGGGCTGAGTTGAGTGACATCTCAACCAGTCATCGCCCCCCGCCCCCTCTAACTTTGTCAACCCGCATTGTCCGGTGCGCTGAAGTATGGTCAGCGAACCCCTCACCCCACCCCGTGACTGACAGAGCAATGGCGAAGCTTTCATCCAGCAGTGGACTGACGACGGGCTGTAAGTTATTAGTATTATTTTGTTTACTATTATTATCGCCTAACATTGGTACGACGGCCTTTGCAGTGTTTTATTGTTTTGAAAGGTATTGCTTGAAAGTTTTGTTGTGTTTTGTATTTTTACAACAACTTAAGAAATCGTCTTTTAGTCTTGGTCGCGGATGAATGCGGTTCGTAGGTTTTTTTTCCCTCCTCCGTTTTGTGAAGAAAATTTGCTTAGAACTACTGTATCACCGACTCAAACGTTGCAAGTCTTGTCAACGCTCACTCTGCGTGGGTGGGCGGGGGGCGACGCAGATCCCCTTCTTCGTGACGAGGAACTGCGGGAGGTGGCCCTCGCCAGCATTCGGACGCAGAGGGCGTTGCGGAAACGTGCGCTGTTTAAACCCAAACAACGTGAAGAGCGAACGAAGGGCGAAAGTGGTGACACCGAGTGGAGCGTTCGGAGCGGGGCGACGGTCAACCGTTTGGGTCTCACGGTGGGATTGGTGCTACGGGGCCGGTTGACTCGTTTAGACAATTTAACACGTAGGCTTTCGCGACCAATCTAACAGGAGCTGGAGTTTCATTCCTCTTTATATCTAAATCGGCTCAAGCCTAAATCCACTCTGAATCCGTATCTCTCTCTTTCCCCGCCCACTGTCAAAACAGGCATTGTCACGCGCAGCTCATTTCTGCTTTTTTTTTGCCTGGCTTTAGACCACCACAGTGTAGGGGGAACCTCGTCCGTACGTGGGGTGGGCTGCCACTTTCGGATGCCTTCAGCAGAGCCACACATTAACGCTCGCCTCGATAACAATCAAACAGTAGCATGAGTATTCTTGGTTCTTTCGGTAAAGTCACGTAGAAGGGAAATAATATAAATATAAAACAATAAAAGTTAAATCAAAATTTAGTAGCATGAGTCTCTAGCAGTGTCGGGAATGATCGAGAATGATAGATTTCACGCGAGTTTGCGATTACTGCGGCTACGATGCAGGGAGAGGTAAATTATAAAAATTGTCCACGGGCCATTTCAAAATTTTTCAGCTTCACGTGGTTGTGATCGGATTGTCGCAAGATCAAACGTAAACATACTTCTCATTGTGCCTAGGCTATATCGGCATTCTGCAGTTCACTGAAATAAAGTTCCACGCGGATTTCTCGGTACAAATCAATTCCTAGCCCCCCCCCAACACATGTCAGTTTCTGGACGGGTGTCAACCCAAAAGCCCATAGGTCCAATGAAATTAAGTCGTGGCCCATGGGACCCCTCCTCCCTTGGCTGTCGTAGCCTTCGACAAGATTGTCATCTTGTCTTGGATTAACCCTGGGCGTTGGGCCAATTAATATTTCATCCAGGACTCTGCAATAGCGGTTAGACCGACTTTAATTCTGATCCTGGTTTTAACCTCGACTTAGACGAGGTCTCGTCAATCTGATCCTGGTATAACCTTGATTTTAGCCTGGGTTTTGCGTGGTTGTGGTTTATAGTTTGGTATTAAGTCCGCCAGATCTTGGCATGAGCCGTGCCTGGCACAGACCTCTCTCTGGCTGTTTGTAATGTGGGGAATGTGGGGTTTGATGCTGAATAAACTTTCCATTTCTTCCAACGTCTCCGACATTTGTCTCATTATTGTTGCTGGCGTCATAATATTTCTCGAATTCCATGATACGGGGCTGGGCGGGAGTGGTGGTGCTGTGGTTACCGCACTGTTTTTGTGGAAGCTGTGTTGGCCTGAATGGGATTCCCGATCATCAAGAGTTGAAGCAATGTTGGTTCAGTGGGGCAGTTTGCGCCGTTTTGATCTCCAGCCACGGCAGTCGAAGCAATGGAAGGAGTGTTTCTCCCCCCCCCCCCCCCCCCCATGGCTTCACCACAACCCATCGGCATGTCCCGTGTCGTCGGGTAAAGTTTGGGTACTTCTCCCACCTTTACCAGGACGTCTCGCCAGCGTGGGAGAGTAGGCCAAAACACACTCGGGAGGGGATGCTCTTGAGCAGTGGTCTTCATTGCAAGGCCCGTCAAACCTCCCCCCCCCCCCCCAATAGTTTCAAATGTGTGGCGGCAACCTCACTCACAATGATGATGTCTTATCGGCGAAAGTGGGCCCCCCTTCCCCCCCTCTGGAAATTAGCGAAGAACCACCGCTCTAGAGCTCCCTTTAGAATAGGCCCCTTCCGCCAGGAGTGATGAGATGAGCAATTTCAGGGTTGCGCCTTTATCTTTCTCTTCTGGTGGAAAAATGTTGTCTCAATGTACGGATTTCTTCGTCGCAACTTCACGGAGTTAATATTGTCCACGTAGTTTTTTTGTTTGTAAGCGCCATCCCAACGTTGCGTCAATGTTGGCACGTGTGCTGGGATATTCGCATGCGCGTGAGTTGAGTGCGTGAGACTCAAGTCGCCCTCTACATTAACACAAAAATAATCAGCTGCGTTGTAGAGAATATCAGTAACGCAATGAATTATAGGCCTCTTTCACAAACTGTATTTGTATACAGTATTCACATTGGGATAAAAAATAACACAAGTACTTTTTTTTTTACACCCGTTAGCCACACGGCCTTGAGCAGCCAGAATTGAGGCTCGCTTTAGTTTGTCTCAATGAGTATTCCCAGTGGGAAAGGAGAGGTGTTGGGAGGGGGTGGGGGGCGGGGGGAGGGGTGGGGGTTGGGAAGTGGGGGCGGGTTTGGGGAGATGGGAGGCGGAGAGTTGGGTGGTTGGCGGGTTTGGGGGGAGGGGGTGTTTGGGGGTGGAGGGGGTGGCGGGATTGGGGGGAGGGGGCAGGGTTTGGGGGGAGGGAGGCGGGTTTGGGGGGAGGGGGTGTTTGGGGGTGGAGGGGGTGGCGGGATTGGGGGGAGGGGGCAGGGTTTGGGGGGAGGGAGGCGGGTTTGGGGGGAGGGGGTGTTTGGGGGTGGAGGGGGTGGCGGGATTGGGGGGAGGGGGCAGGGTTTGGGGGGAGGGAGGCGGGTTTGGGGGGAGGGGGTGTTTGGGGGTGGAGGGGGTGGCGGGATTGGGGGGAGGGGGCAGGGTTTGGGGGGAGGGAGGCGGGTTTGGGGGGAGGGGGTGTTTGGGGGTGGAGGGGGTGGCGGGATTGGGGGGAGGGGTGGTGGGTTTGGGGGGAGGGGTGGCGGGTTTGGGGGGGGTGGGGCGGTTTGGGGGGGGGTGGGGCGGGTTGGGGGGGGTGGGCGGGTTTGGGGGGTGGGGGCGGGTTGGGGTGGGGGCGGGTTGGGGTGGGGGCGGGTTGGGGTGGGGGCGGGTTGGGGTGGGGGCGGGTTGGGGTGGGGGCGGGTTGGGGTGGGGGCGGGTTTGGGGGGAGGGGTTTGGGGTGAGAGGGGGAGATGGGAGTGTGGGCAGTTGGGACCACGTGACCGTCATGGCGGCCAGGGAGATGTCGCCGATCGAGCCGGAGCAACGGCCAGGTAAGCGCTTACCCGAGATCAAACCCGAACCCTCACCCCAGGTGGGTTGCCGGCCACAGCGGACAGGGACCTCAAGAGGTTGGGGACTCGGCGCCCAAGACGGGAGCTTCGCGTTTTGTGCCTGTGAAGATAGTTTAGGCCAGCGGCCTAGGCGGAGGGGTCGGAGCCTACGGTCTATCCTGAATCATAGGCCGGGGAAGGTGATGATTAACTCGGCCGAGATGCGCTTCTCCGATACTTCCCGCTCCTCACCCTCCTATCCGTTGACATTGTTTTTCATAGTTTATTCACGTTTTGATTGGCAGGGTGGTAAGCAAGGCTCTGCAGAGTGTTCGTGAAATTGTTTGATTTTGTTTTGGACGTTAGCAGGATGTGTGACATAGAGCAATATGTACTGTTTTGCTTTGGGCTATATGTGTAAATACAGAAATGACGTTCGCTTTATTTTTGGCAAAGATGCTCGTTTTGGTAACGTGGTTAATCGTGCGAAGTCTTTATTGTAAGAGTACGTACGTTATAGGTTGCCATGGTAACGGCGTGAAGATGCCAAGTTGCGCTACTGGGTTGTCGTAGTTAATGGCTGCGGTCTTTGCAAGTATTCCCAATTAAGTGGCGTGTGTGTGTTCGGTGTGTGTGTGTACATTGACTAAATTATTAATTGAGCACCTGGTGCAAGGTGTAAATCATCAGCCCTGTGGAGGCAAAAGTGACCGGGCACGGTGCTGACCACATCATCATGTTCCACAACTCCACCCCGTTCAACTGTCTATTAGGCTATATGCATCTGATCTCTGGTATATGGTGTGCGTGTGTTTGTATCATCTTGTATACCAAATGCTCTAAGCTTCTCCTTGTGTAGTCTGCATCTCTTGGCACATCCGTTCTCTCTTCACTCCGCAACCTCCCATCTCACCCTCGGATTATCCCTACTCCTTCTGCACTGCACCGATGACATCTCTATCGCTAAACGGGCACGACATGGGCTGTAGAAGAGATGGAGTGATGTGGTACAAGAGGACGTGGAGCTGAGTGGACTTGGCGATGACTGGTATCAGCGGTGTGAAGATCGGCCTCTATGAATGAGGCTTGTGAAAGACGCTACTGAGCAGTTGGAGGCAGTCGCCTTCTAACAACTGAGGGCAGAGGAGCGACGCTCACAACAATGAGCAGAGCGCCGGGCGGATAAAATACAGCAAGTTAGCACAGTAGGGGGTACAGCTGGTGCATCTACCAGTCATCTCGGTCAGTCAACCCATGGCACCTGGGTCTGTCCCGTGACCTCCCGTCAGCGAGCCTTCGACACTTCACGTGGCCTCAAAGTGCACCTGGCCTGGCACAGACGCCGTGGTGTTGTCACCGTAGTGCAGTGGTTAAGGCACTACGCTATGAACCTGGCTTCCACAGTTTGATTCCTGCTCACGGCCAACACTCGTGATGATTATCTGAACCGGCCCTGGGCATCCCCTAGGTCGACGCAGCCTCAAATTAGTACTCGGTGCAGTGTGTAAACATCGCCACGAGGGTGAGGCAGCCGGGCGTGCTGCTGGCCACCCACCTCCTCGTATCCCGTGTCGGCCTTCATAGGTGCTCGCTAACAGATATACATTGTGGGGAGCGGTGGTGCAGTGGTTAGCACACTGCAAAGACCCGAGTTCATTTCCCGATCACGACCAATAACAGTGGCGAATATTCGAAAGGGTCGGTTTGCCACTATATATGCAAGTTTATTTACGTGTATGTGTGTATTGGCACAGTGGGTCGTGCATTTATAACCTGGCACTTCCTGCCAGTGTGCCTTTTCCACTTCACGTGGCCTCAAAGCGCACCCAGCTTGGCTCAAGCACCATATTGACATTACCGGAGCTTCATGGCAATTGGCTGTTGCTGTCTGTTCACTCGGTGCCAATTGCTGGCTCCTGCTGTTGTACTGTGCGTTTGTCTGCCACCTGAATTTGATACTTGGCCACAGAGTGATATTCGAACTGGTGTTGGGCCTCTCCGAGGGCGGCGACTCGCCCGAAAATGAGAACCCAGTTGCAGTGTGTAAATAAGAGCAGTGGGCACCAAGGTAGCTTGGTGTTTTGGCCTCACCGCCTCGTGCGTGGTGCAGGCGTTTGTCTTGCATTTTCACGTGTATTGCATGTGTGTGTGTTGTGTGCGTGGTTGGCAGCATTGGCACAATATTTAATGCACTGGGCTAGGATCCCTTCAACTTGAGTTCACTTGATTTGAAGCTTTCGTGACTGCAGGAATGCATCAGCAGCAGACCATGCTTTCCCACCTGAGCAGCAGACCATGCTTTCCCACCTGATGACGGACGCTTGTGTTGCGCCCGAAACGTCGTGATCTATTTTATTTTATACCTACGTGACTTTACCGAAAGAACCAAAGAATATTGAGTTCACTTCCCTGCTTCTCCTGGTCTGCTAGTGGTGTTTGGTGTGTGTGTGAAAATCAGGTCTGGGTGAGACGAAAGTGATCATCACCATTAATGATTCTACCTTAATATCTCATAAGTTAGGCAGGTTTCATTTGTGGTAAATGTAAAGTTAACATATACATCCACGGGATAGTACAACTTGGTTATTTAAAAGGACAGTTTGGCAGGAATATTGCAATTTCACTGCTGTGCAATGTAATGACATGTCTTGGGGTCTTCAAACTATCAGAATTAATAATCGTTTTCTTTTGTGTGTGTTTTGTAACTGCCTCAATTACATTTATTTCACGTGTTTGAACTCATTTCTGTTTTTCCCCCTCTGCATTTGCCGACTTGCATTGCATACAATTTTAATGCGTCGTAAATAGTCGATCTCTACACACACGATTCGATGCGCCTCTCTTGAGCAAAACAATTAATTCTAGTCCACAAACGGTTACAATCCGAATGGACGGATCTTGGCCATCCTTTTTTTGCTTGTGTACAGCGAACAAGAGAGTGCGAGGTGACGCACGCATGAGTGCCCAGCACAATTGAAAGTCCCCTATTTAGACCCATCGCTACGCTCACTCTCTTAAAGTCCAGGATTCTACCCTTCCCACTGTGTGACCTCCCTCTCCAAACAGCCTCGCCCAATCCCCCTCCTCCTCCTCTCTTCCTCGCGCCCTCACATGCTGAGCTGGTATTTTGCGGAAGGTGACTGCAGATTTGTGGCCATTGTTCCGTGAAAGATGCCCTGCTGAGGAGCTTTAACCATCCCGTGCCTTTTTTAGCATGCTGGTGCGTGGCGGATTAGCGTGCGCGTGCTTTACAAATGCTAATTGCGTTGGCGGGGGCACGAGTTGTACTCAAAGAACAACCATATTTTTTCTTTGCCTAAAAGGTAGGGAATGTTATCATTTTGTTTCAAAATAAATTTCTCCCTCCCTTACTTGGCCCAACTAAATATATATTCCCAAGCGAGGCCACTTAGTTGTGTAAATCCCATGTGCACAGTGTGTCGCATGGGGGACGCCTGCACAAGCGGGTACATTGGGAAAGTGCGTGTTGGTGCAGACAATGAAAAGCCGTGGTATTACAAGCTTCTGATGTCACCAGCAGACACGATGTTAGCCTACTGGTTACGACACTCACTCGTTGTGCTTTGCTGTTGAGCATTCTGAGTAAATGCATGCTTATCAAAACGCTGTTGCGTGCCTTCACATTATTTATATAACTGTTATTTTGTCCTTCAGGCCATGGACTGCCAGCACCAATATCAGTTTTGTTTAAGCAAAGCAAACCTGTGTCTCCGCACTCGGTTTGGTTATGCATATGAAGGACAACGGATCCCAATAAGTCAGCTCCAGGAAGAAAGATTCGCATCACTCCGAAACATTTAAATTTAGGGTACAACGACTCTCTCCCCCCCCTCCGTTAATCTACAAATAATGTATTTTTATTATTGTGAATGTAGCTCCCACTCGTGGCTACCAATACAGGTTTGAGCCACCTGCGATTTAAGAAAGTTTCTCAAATGTATTGACATGATGCGCGCTCAGCCTTGTCACCATTTTCTTTATGATGATGGTAAGTCACTCAAAACTACATGGGAGAGATTTTCCAAAGTGTTATTAAGTTGTAAATATTATATTATGGATATTTAGCTAACGTATTAATTTGGACAGCTCGGGATGCACAGTTGAGGTGAGTAGCTACAAGATTACAGCTATTTTTGTCGATGGCATAAGAGCTGTTTGCCTTCTTTAATTGGAAAATACATAGCAAGCATTGCCCCCTACTGCGAAAACTTGGCAGATCGTTCCTGCAAAAGAGTCGCAAGGCTCAGTGAGCCTTTCCTGCCAAAACAAGCACAACAAATCTAATAATAATTAAAAGCCTGCCAGCAGCATCGCTTTACCGGCACTGGATGTGCGAAAGCGCCCTTAAAAATCCACTGCGGATTTATTTCCTGCCGATGTTGCAGCCTGAATGCGAAATAACGAGGACGGGGAAGCAAGTGCTTGCAAGAGGGCTGATTTATAAATACGGCCCGAGAGAATGTGTAATCACTGACGTTTTGTTCTTGGAGGCTGGGGTGCAAACGGCGGACAATGGTCCTTTACCATTTGCATAAACTCCATTTGGGACACGATGGCGTCGTGAAGGTCGTCTGTCGCTGGCGTGTTTTGCCTCGCGATGGCAAAACGCAGATTTGGAAAAAAACATCTGCGGCCGTGCACACAGGCGGTAAAAGACAGGCAAAGATCCCCGCATAGCCTCGAACAGAATGTTAGCAAGCGGCTGTGTAGACCGCCACGGTACATGAGGGTGTACTCGTTTTAAGGTTGAGTTTCCCTAGGGTAGGCTCAGACATTCGTCACTGATATTCGCCGTCAGCAGTAACTCGGGTGACCAGGTTCACTTGGCTATCTACTGCGCCACCGCTCCACCACACGGACACACACGCACATACACGCAGATCAGTAGCACCGACAACTGCCATTTGTCACTCGGTGGCGGTGACATCACCACTGCACTTGTACCAGGCTAGGTGCACTTTGAGTGAGGCTACGTGGAGTGTCGAGGTTCACTGGCAGGAGGTAACACGACAATCCCAGTTTTTTATGGGTTAACCGACTGATATGACTGAAATACGCAAACACGCCTGCACGCATACACGCACACAGTTTTACTCTACATACATAGAAAGCAATATACTTGTGACGCATCTGTATCTCGGTCAGATGTCATTTGGCTCATTGTCCACAGGACCGCGATTTCCAAATAAACGCAGGCACTTGAGTTGCGCAGTGGGTATGTTGTCAACGTTGCATTTTCAAAGTGCGCCACAGAAGCGTCCGTGGATTTATTAACGCGAGTTCTGCGCAGGCCCCGTCGCTTCTAATCAGGGTCACCGTAGAGACGGTGACGTAGCTCGGCACGTGACCCCCCCCCTTTCCCCCCCTACCCCTTAATCTCTCCGGCCTTCCTTCCAGCGCGTTCTGTAAATTGCAGCCGCTATTGTTGCTGCGCACAGCCACAAGAATGAGCGTTTCCATAGCAACTCGCACCGCCGCCGTCACAGCAGCAGCAGCATCATCGGTCCAGCTTGGGGTCATTGGGTTCCGCACTGCACACACGTGCACCCACAGTCAGGCGCCGTGATTGGCTGTGGCAGCGGTTGCCGCGGCGGCGTGAACAGGGGAAGGCGCCATGGCCCGGAACGAGGGGCCGAGTGCGCATCGTGTGCCGGCGCTGTCACCTCGGGCCGCCACGGCGAGCGGGCGACTCTTCACCATCAGGGAGCAGGATGAGGGTCGGGGGGGAGGTGGGCGGCCAAACCGGCGGTGGCAGCATGTGCCGTCGTCTCTCAAGGTCGCTCATGATTACCGGAGTCCGCCGTCCGGCAAGGATACGATCCGGCGGGGAGAATGCGGCGGTCGTGGTGATCGGGATGACGGTCGTGGAGATAGTGGCAGTGGTGGCAATCGAAATTTAGTTGGCTGGGGTAGCGGTCGCGTTTGGGGCCGTGATGGTGGTAATAGTGGTGGTAGTGGACATGGTAGTGATGGCAAAAGTGGTGGTGGTAGTGGTGGCAGTATTAGTGGCGGTGGTAGTGGCGATGGCAGTTGTGATATTGATGGTGGTGGTATTGGGGATAGTGGTAGTGGCGGGATTAGCCATTGCCGTGGTGGTAGGGATGCTGACGTTGGGGGCAGCGTCGGTCACGAACCAAACCAAAATGGTATCGCCGGTGTCCCCGTTGCAAAAATCGTGGTGGAAAAACGATTACGGTTTGAGCCGAAAGTCAACCATTCTCATGGGAAGCAGTCGCACAGCAAAGGAGTTCGCAAACAGAGACGGGAAGCTCACGGTCCCAGAGCTGTCAGTGTTGTCCTTTCAAAAGTGAGTCCCGGAGGTTCGCCGACGTGTAAATATGCCGGTGGTGCAGTGGAAAGCGCCCGAGCGTCCAGTGAGAACGGGGCCTGCTTGTTTGTGGCCGGTTACGTGACCTCCATCAGCGCGCGGACCACAAAGTGTCAAGAGAGGCCGTCGCGTGCCAAACCGTCCAGACACATCGCAGGTACAGCAGCCTGAGACTTTCTCATTTTTGTTTAGTTATGATGAAAACATAGAATTGTAACTGTAGCAAAATTTGTTTTAATGCAGAAAAGTCTCCAGGAGGGTCCTGCTATACTGTCCGTGAGAGTTTGTCTTCATCTCACATCCAAGTACTCATCAGGCTCAACCCTGCTTAGCTTCCAAATTATGACATATGTAGGGTGATGCATATGTATTATGTTGAACTTCTTTCGCACCGTACGTAGTCAACGGTGCTAAGCAGAGGTGCGGAGTAGGCCACATCGCAGAATTGCCAAATCATTGAATGCATTCATCAGCAGACCTACCAACTATTCTCTTTGGCAACCTAACGGATCATAATTGTACTTCTTTTATTAACCCAGAGGGATAATGTGCTGAGCCAATCCCCAAACCAGGATTTTTTAAAATGTTTTATTCCACATCCTCCCTCACATCATACTAGGCCTCGGCAAGGTAAGGTAATTCACCCTTTTTACCGGGTAAAAGGGTAAAGAGTAAAGGTGTCGACATGCCAAGGGGTAAGGTAAAGGGTAGGGTAAAGGTAGCGTGGAAGAATTACCCAGTAGGGTAAAGGTAGCGCGAAGTATTACCCGGTAAATACCTTGTTTACCGCTCGCTAAAAGCTCCGTGGCGCAGTCTGTGGCCTCCATTTTAAATTGGAATCATTGAGAGTATTCTATATGAATAAAGCGCTCTACCTAGCATTTACCTGTTATAAACCTTGTTCATGTGTAGTAGTGCCCCAGTAATTACCCTGTAATCGGGTAATTTGTATGGGATAAGGGTAAAATATAGGGTAAAGGTAGGCTCGTTGTTTTTACCCTTTGCCTTTCCTTGCCAAGGCCTACATCATACATTGCAACATCCTGACGTTCTGGACGGCATTACCAGGGGCATCGACGGTATCAGGCACACCGGACTCATTAGAGCAGGCCGGGGGGGGGATTTTCTTTGGGGCAGGGGGGGGCATTGCCATTCTGGGCTCAGGTATTTAAGACTGGTCTAAGGTTTAGGAATGGATCCCATGTACGTGTGTATTCTTCTTGTCTCTGAGCGTATCGATCAGATGCTCCAGTGCTGAGATTGGGCCTAATGAATTCAGCCATTGAGTATGGGAGGGGGGAGGGGAGTTCGTCCAAAACCAGGATTTAAACTCTCAAACCTGAATCGTGAGAATCCATCAGAATGTTGGGGGAGATAGGAGATACAGTCGTTCCATGCTTAGCGAGAGCTGTTTGTGGAGCAATTCCCCTTCATCCTGCCAAATGCGCCTTCGGTGTTGGCTGGGTTTGGCCTTAATCCACAGGCCAAAGCATATCGGGCTAATTCCATGTGCAGACATATTAATTGCAGAATAGCGACCACATTCCTTTTTGGCTTTTGGGAAAGTTAATATTTCATATTTTGTCGTTCGAACACGGCGTTTAGTCCAGTGCAAGAGGGTCACCGTTTTGCCAAATTTTGCCATTGCCGCCACGATTTGCTCGTCTTTCGAATAGCTTTTGCAAACGACGGTCATCGACCATTTCGAGTAAATTGGCAGTGGTGCGCACAAGTGAAAGTAACAAAAGAAAAGCATTCGTCAATAACACTTTGTGGCCTTGGAAAGAGAAGTACACGTTGGCCGATGTTTTGGGCAATGGTCCTTCATCATTGCACATAAATAAAGCCACAGAGGTGGGTACTCTACCTCTCTGGCCTCTCTGTTAATGCATGGTAACCATAATAGGATCACTGTTGAATGAAGCCCCCCCACCCCAAGCTGTCACCATCACTCCTGCTCCTGTGTGATGTTAACATTCCATCTGACACCTGCGCGAGACTTAATTTCGTGGCTCCATCTCCGAGGCGGTTGTCTTATCGTGTGTGGTTGCCTCCTGTGGCACTGCCACTTTGTCATTAGTCTCTGCACTAGGACATCATCAGAATTAGCTGTGTGTCCAGCGGAAGCCCACTTCATTTACAGTTGATATGATGTCACTAATCCTCCTGTGACTCAGTGTAATTTCAAGCATGCACCTCTCTTATGATGCTTTGTACTTTTTTCAGCTTTTGTTGGATTTTCTTTGTCCATGGATGAGCCACATGGACGTTTTCCAAGACAGCTTATCTGGCAAATGATAATGATGTCATTTATTTACTTAGGAAAAGCCAAGGTGAAAGGGAGTTTTACAGCCACATGCACTCAGCCAGAAAATTGCTTGGGTTTTGATGGAGTGTGTGGAAAATGCCCAGTTTCCCCAGTCCAAATTCTGCTCATCGCTGGATTTCCTACTATTATGTAGTGATGGTGTTTCATGATAATGTTGATAATGATGGGGATGGTGTTTATGCTGGTGATCATGTGGTTGGCGGTAGTGGTGGTGATGATGATAGTGATGAAAATGACTGATAGTGAAAAAGCTGGTGGTGATTATGCTGGTCATGCTTTGGTGATAATTTTAGTGGTGAAGGTGATCGTGATATAATGGTGATGATGACGATGACAACTTTGACTGACAGTGATGATGATGGTGACGATTGGTGTGTACCTATTCGTGGTGGTGGCGTTGTTGAGGACGATGACTGACAGTGATGACGGTCGGGTCGTGGCGGTAATGCTTGTGACAATACCGACAAAGATCATAGTTACGTTGATGTTGATGGGGGGGGGGCGTCTCCACGGCTTTGAATGTTTTGGGACCTCTCCACTTCCTGTGGGAAGGAGGTAGAGGAGGGGGGTGGGTGGGTCGGCTGCTGCCATGGGGGAACAAAATCTCACATCTGCAGGGGCGGTGGTGAGGTCAGCTCGAGTCGTGTGTTGGCGGACACACGCACGGTTGCTATGACACGTGATGTGCTATGGAAATAAGCTCTCCCTACAAGGTAGCTGGCTGCCGCCTACTTGCCTCAGCTGTGCCGGCAAAACCCGGGGCTGCTTGGGTGTGGTGGTTCGCCTGGCTTGTGCCGGGCTTTCGGTGAAATCCACCGCCCACCGCCGTTGGCAGTCCAGGGTAGCCACTTATCCTAGTTTTTCCCAGCATCGTTCTTTCGTTAGAAGTAGCTGCTGTCCTGGGAAATCTGTAAGCATTTCTCCACGCACGTGAAGGGTCCCTTGTTTTGTAAGAAAGAGTAGGCCATTCTGTGTGCAGCATCATGGTCCAATTTTTTTTTCAAATTTGGTGAATGATGTGCAAATTACTTCATTTGTAAAGCATTTGCAATCTTCACATTCTACAGTCTAAACATAGCAGGATTCTTCTGAAAATGAGTCTTGAGACTCAACGAGGCTTTCCTGGGTAAACAAGTGCAGTGGTGGGCAGTAGAGACGGGGGGGGGATGAAAATGATGGGGTGTGTCTCTTGCCTTGGCAGTGGGAAGTTCTAGGCTCACAACAACCTCCAGCCTATAGGTCTCTGTGTGGGAGTCTTAAGGTAAGCAAGGGATGAAATAAAATGGGAGAGACCTTTGCCCAGTATTGAGAATCTACAGCTCGTCAACAACAACATCAACAACAACATCAACAACAACATGAGCGTAATAGTATACCACTCAAGACGACGCATTTACACATTCTTCTGCCCTCTTCCGGTAATTGAGATATTGTTAATCTTCTTCTAATGTTATGTCCCCGGTTCGTTTGCACTTTGGAGGTAGCAACTGCAATGTAGCGTCGGTGCCCAATGAGTGTGGATTACACTCTGTAAGTGAGAACCTTATATTTCGGGGACGGTGACGGTGGCATGTGTCATGTGTCATGCTCCGTGGTCATTTGGAATGTGGATTATATAAAGTTAAACTCGGTGAGTAACGTCTGTTAGAAAAGGTTAAACCCGCTCGTTGCTTGAAATGGGCGAGTCCCGATCCCATCGGTTCTCATGAGCTCGGCAGACTTGAGCCCGGTGAGCACTTGGATTGGTGACCAGCAGTGCTTGCCAGGTGTTGTAGGTGAGGCATGGGGGCTACAAAGCGTGGCCAGGAGATGGCAGTGCAAAGTTTATACAGTGGTGGATTTCTACAACACGAAGTAAAATTCTAATTATTAATGCAATTGGCCAAATAAAATTTAGTAGGACCCTCCTGAAATAGTCTTGAGGCTCAGTGAGGCTCTACTCTCTTAAGTGGCATCATTATTTTAGTTTGGATTTTCACTGGGCTTACTGATGCATACATTACAGAGTGGGCTATTTCACCACTATTATTGGAAAAGTGTTCTCATTCCTTTATATAATGTTATGTGCTTAGCCAGAAAAGCTTCACTGAGTCACAATATTTTACTTTTTGCAGCAGTGCTCTGCCTGTCACATTGGGGTATTTAGCTGGTTACCTTTTGAGGAATGGGTTGCACGTGATATGAAACTGGAGCACCGGGAGGAAACCCCGTGCATATGAGAGGAAATGCTGACAGTGTTTATGAACCCACTTGCTGTACTGATGTCTCCTTGCCAACTCGCAGCCCCCAGCGGGTTTGTGAGTTTCACAATTCTGTGTGTAATGCACCCTAATCCTTCTACTTCAGAGGTGGGAAACATTTTCCTACTGAGGGCCGCTTCGGACAAAGCTCCCCCGTTCCCCACTTTTCATAGGCCGCTCATGAGCACGCACGTTAGCGCTTGTCCAATAACAACTAGAAAAATAATTATGGCTCACTTGTGCAGATGACTGAGTGCGCCAAAATTAGCAACACTGTCATGTTTCCAGGTTGAAAATATTCCTCTCGTGCACGATTAGTGCGGCCAACATGGTGTCAGTGATGGATAATTATCATTTTGTGGGCAGTTTCGAAGAGGCAGGCCTGATGTGACCGCGGGCCGTGTGAAATGAAGCCTTGGGCCGTAAGGATTGAAGTCACGGGTTGTACGAAGTGATGTCAGGCGCTGTACGAATAGAAAGCGTGGGTCGTATGAAATGAAGTCACGGGCCCTGTCAAGTCCATGGGCCATAGCCTCCCCCACCACTGCTTTGCTCCAAAATTAATGGATTGCTGGTATGCATCACCGCTTAAGGAATAGCATGTAAACACATAAGAGGGCGACAATTGCTATCAATGTAAACATTAACGGTGCGTTAAGGGACTTAATGTAGCATGCGTGTACAACAGCCTGCAGCATTTGTAAGAGCTTATCGCGTATAATGCTTAATGCGCCATGAACGCACACGGCCGTTTATACTGCAGCGGTGGTGAGTGGCCAGCAGTGAGTGGCTGATGCTGATGTGCGTGGGATAACGGTGGGAAAATGAGCGATGCGCACACGCGATTCGGCCCCCGCATTGCCCCTCGTAGGAATTCCATCGCGACGGATGAAATGTCAACATCGCAGTAACCAATTTCTGTAATAAAAAAAATGTCAGAGTGGTTCTCTGCTCCATTGAGCCTGAAGGCATTGGTGCTCAGCTCCTGCACTGCAGAATCGGTGTTTGAAATTCCACATTTTTTTGATGGGGACTAGCTTTTATCCAGAGGACGAATTCTCTTGACTTCCTCAGAGTGTTACTTGTGTTTGTTCATCGTTGTCCCGTAGGAAAGATGGGCCGAGTTAACGTCCCAACCAGGATGTGAACTCACAACAGTCCAACTGCGAGTCTGCTCCCTCTCCCGTCGAGCCACCTACCCTGTAAATGCGTGAGATTCATCGGACAAAACGTACGTGCAGACTGGAAACAAACAATGTAGAGGCGGCCGGACCTGGGGCTGTCCACACCATTGTGTGCAACGCCAGCCTTGATAGGTGCTCACGAATAGCATTTTCCCCTGCCAGTCTATAAGACTGAATCGGGGCTGGGGCAATCTTTGTCTGTATGTGCTCGTGTGTAGTTCATGTTTCCATTGCTATTGATCTGTGTTCTGTGGTCTGGAAAGTGTTCTTAGTGCCAAGCCTGGTCCCTTGCCAGCAGATAGGAGGCTTCAGCAGAATTGCCCAGTTTAATCCTGCACCATTTATAGACCTGTCTGCTGCAATAATTGAGATTGCATTCTTGCTGCCATAGAGAGAGCACGGTAGGACAGTGGTTAGCGAACTGCCCGATTAACCACCTGGTCACCTGAGTTCGATTCCCTGACGAGGCCAGTATGAGTGGCGTGCGATATCGTTTCTCCCTCTTTAACCTGCGCTGAGGACCGTGGTGAAGTAAAATCACAATCACTGTTGTGTGGCAAGGGCTTTGTCCAGCCGCTGCTTGAAATTAAACTGAGCTCTCATGTCAAGTGTGTTCATGGTTCAAGCCCAGTCATTCCTTAACCTTAAATTCGGTGGTGCATTTCATTTGTACAAAAATTTCATCTCTGAGAATAAGTTTATTGGTTTGACAAGTTGTGTGATGAATATTGCAGTTTGTAGCAGGGCAGGTGGGGAAAGTGCTGCCACCTATTGTGTGCATCAAGATGTCACGTGACAGGTTCTTATAAGTAGTTCTGTGATATCTGCTTCTGCGGGCTATCCACTAAACAAGGAGGAGTGATTCACTGTTCTGGTATTTCTGAATATTGGCAAACAGACAAGAACATAAAAAGTTGATTTAATAAATTAATGTCACACGTAAGTTTGCATAGCCAACATGTTTTTCTATTGATTTTTGGGTTGGGCTACGTAATGATCTGTCCAAATCTTGTATCGTCAAGACCCACGTCCGAATGTAGACAAAATGTGTTGATTGGACGCGCCGGGTAGTGGAGGGTCTGATCAACACACATTTGGCCAGAGTTTGAACCCACAAATCAATAACGAACCAGTTATTATTGTTTCAGCTTCTCTGTGTATTATTATGCACAGAATGCCTCTGATTCCCACTCTTGTACTTGTCTGCTCCCCCATCACACGACACTAGGCTCTGCCCATGACCAGGCCTCGTCCTTTCCCCTCCTTTTATGTCCCGTGCCCCACTGAAGCCAGGGGAGGACTCTCTTTCCCCCCCCGCTCCCCGTTTTCACGGCGAGCTCGCTCGTTAAAACAAGACACGCACGGTTGGCAGAGATCCCGGCACCTAGGACAACAGGAGGACAACGCTCGTCGTCACGCGTGACTGAGCGGTCGTGGCCACGCAAAGAGAAAATGCGGGGGCCGCGTCTGTAGTGAAATGGGGGCCCTCTCAAACTGCTGCTTGACTGGCATGCCAGATACGCCGCGTTGGTGTTGTTGTTCTTATGCACCATACGTAGCCAACTGCCAATCACCCATGTCTATCGTGTAATTTACGCAAATTGCAGGTCCAAACGCTGTAAAATTGGTAACGCCGCACACAGATTTTGCACGGAGGTGCAGGAAACCACAGACAGAGCGGGAAGGAAATGAGCCGGAATTCGCGCTAACATTTGCACAACCTCTGTGGTCCTATATTGGGATGGTTTGTGAGCGGCATTCATAATTAGCGTTTGTACACATGGGAGGAAATCGGAGTGCCTGGAGAAAACCTGCACACGCGATGGGGTTTTGCACTCAATCCCCAACAATTGCCTGACCTCTGGGGGCGGTCCTGCATTGGGATGTGTGGCCGCCAACTCCAAGTCAGCAGTGCAGGTCGTGTGTGCGTGCGCTTTCGTATGCGCGATGTCATTTACATCTCAAGTGCTGCATACGAGCTTTGCTCTGCTTTGAAACCTGCATAATGGAGTGAGCGGTGTTGTTTATGAGCCGTACCCCTGTGCCGTATCTTTTATATTTTTCCCTGAAACCAGCTCAAGTAGATCGTGCTTGCAAGCCAAATGAGCGGCTAAATTACGTAGGTGGCATTTTAATTTTTGAATGGACTCACCTGAGAGTGCGACATCGTGCGTACATGTTGCGTACATCGTGCGGGCAACAACAGCCGCCGTTCACCAGTGAGTGGCGGTTCGACGTCACCATGGCTAGTGTGCCAGGCTAGGTGCACTTGAAGTGTCGAAGGCTCGCTGGCAGGAGGCCATAGGACAGACCCGAGGTATTGTGGGTTTTAAAGTCGCTGACGTGTCTGGCAAATGCACCACCTGTGCTCCCCACTGCCACAAAGACAAGGATCACCCGTGTGGCCTTTACAGACTTTTGGGGCCAGTGCCGTTAGTGAGCACAAGGAGGTGGTTTTGCCAGAACCACTGATAATGTTTACATATCCCAGGTACTAATTTCAGGCTGAGTCGACCAAGGGGAGGCACAGAACCAGAATATTGGCTGTGAGTGGTAATCAAACTCAGGTCCACCGGCTTTATAGGGTGGTTATCTAATCACTACGCTACCGCTGCTCACAGCCCTGCACACGCACACACATTTCAAGTTTCAAGTTGCATTTATTAGGTATAGCCCTGTGAGCCATGCGGATCTTGAGTCGGGTGCAACCGCAACAAACAAAAATATGAACAGAGAACATCTAAAAGCGATGACGCAATGGCCAAAGTCAAAATCACGTGGTGTGGTTAAATGTATTGCTCATCTGTATTGCTCATCACTTCTTCATACAGCTTCTGAGTGAGAGTCTGTGATTGGTACAGAGATGATTAGCTCAGCCGTTCCCTGTGTGTGTAGGTTGGTTTTGTGGGTGGATGGGTTGGGTGAATTGGGGCTGGGATGTGGGCAGGGTTCTGGGCAGGGCAAAGGTCACCTATTTCCATGGCACTATCCCTGTCAGCCAATGGCAAGAGCTTACCAAACATCATTACCACCACCATTCAATTACCAACCTAACCTTCGATTTATTTGCGGACAAGAGTGATGACCGAATGTCTTCGTGCCTGTGATTTTGCTCGCTCCCACTTGGCCATTTTCCTCTCTTGTTGATGATAATTATGAGGGTGTGGAGTCCATTTAATTTGTTGAAGAGGTATCACCGGGTCCTGTATCCTCATTGTCGCCGAAATTGCTGTGTATTTTTTTCAAAGTTGGTGTCGTTTGTCACGGTATTTTTTTGGGTCACCCGATCTCTACCCTGCGTCAAAACCCAAAAATGGTGACGCTGGTTTGGCAGTGGGTTCGCAAACGTGGAAAAAACTCAACGTATTTGGTCAACAACCCGGTGGCTCTCAAGAGAAAACCCAAAAAATCGGCCAGGCAATGGAATGCGTCTGTCTCGCACGTCCACCGCGGAGATGGAGCGATGAGATTAGCTAGTTCGTTTGCAGGTGATGCATGGATTGGATCGTTGCATCTCAGTATCGTGAAAGGTGGCGGCAGTGGCGGTTGAGGTATTTACCGTGGCTGATGATGATGATTATGATATAAGAATGAAAACAAACCCTTTGTAGGGCAGTGTTATTGACGATGGTGTTGAGTTTTTGTCATTTCTACCATCCATGTATGCACCCTTGCTGGAATAAAACCCCAATTGTGAGCTCATACCAGGTCCATTGGTTCACCATGGTTGACGCACTGCCCGAGTGAACCTGGCGACCTGCGTCCGTTTCTGGCTACGGCTAACATCGGGTGACGCTTGTTTTCAGAACGGTTCCCGGGCCACCTACTTCACCAACACGCGCTGACCAGCATGTTGAAGTATGGCCATACAACCCCCATGATTAGAACAGAGTCGGCTTGCAGGCATTCTTCCAGCGGTGGATTGAAAGAGAGCTCTACGGTTAGTTTTTTCATTGTGAGCTTAAGGATTTTCCGCATGACTAGAGGCGATGTTTAGTAGTCCTAGAAAAACGCGAGTGAAATAGATAATAGTCTTAGGACTTGTTTTCACGAGTGTCCTGCTACATTGGGATGTGTTTTGCGGTTCTTTGCGTGTTTGGCTTCATGTGGGAGGAGACGAGAAACCTCGCCACGCGTACGTGGCAGGGGGCAACACTCCAAAACTCAACAAAGTCATCTCTGAAATTCTATTGCTATGCTGCTGTCTCCTAGACAACGCACAGGGCAAGCCTGCAATGCGTGGTATTCCCAGGCAGTGTCCCGTCCAAGTACTAACCAGGCTCAAAACCAGCCTGGCTGCCAAGTGCCGGGACATAACCCACACGTACAGATGAGTTGGTAAATTTCAGAGTTTGTAGTTGCTAATATTGTTTCGCTCAGGGTTGGCACGCAGTGGTTGGAGTGCTCTGTTAGCTCACAGTTGTAAGTGCGCAGGTTCAAATCCTGCTCATCACTTTGTTTGTCGTGCAACAGTGGCAATGCTGTGAATAGACTTTGCCACTCCATAGGAATGTGGAATTGCCACCACTTGGCAATAGGGCTCTGTGAATGGGAGATATGAGGCATTGTTGGTCGGCGATGGGTGTCCGATGACAGGGTCGATTGGCTGGAATGTGACGGCATGGTCGGATGGTCAGCATGATGGGGAGGGTACGCGTTGAGGCGTGTGTGCGCTTCTTAAGCGTCTGCAGGTGCAGCTCCAGACGAGGCTGCATTGTGGAAGCTGCAAGCAATGTGTGTGTGAGCTAGGCCGAAATACGTTTAACACACTCGCACACACGAATACAGGCACGGAAGTTCTGTCAAGCGTATATAGACGGTACTGTATGTATGTATGTTGAACTTCTTTCGCACCGTACGTAGTCAACTATGCTAATCAGAGGTGCGGAAGCTGTTATCAAGCACCTATGAAGGCGCCATGCCGAGCCAGCTTTTTCTTCCCCAGTACAGACGTTTACATACTCATCCAGGTACACATTTATGGCTGAGTCGATGTAGGGGTTACCCAGTTCCCAATTTTGTTACCACTCGGCACGGATGTTAGCCTTGGCCGGGAAGAAGATCCCAAAATCGCCACGACGTTGGTAGTACAGTGCCCTAACTTACTGCCCCCACCTCGTTCAAGCAGTTCACACACACATTGGCATCCTCTCGAGCACAAGCGCAGACGTACATACACTACTCACCTGCACAAACCGTCACACTCTTAACGCAAACATACGCGACGCGGTGTTTTAGGTGGTTTTATTCGCTGCTTTAAAGCAGCCCGCACTGCAGTTTCTCCCATCCACCTCCTTAAGAAAAGAAACAAATTCGTGCCAGCTCGGATTCTACAAGAAAGAAAGCCGTCCTTTGTTGCAGCAGTTTAAAACAATCCTGGAAAAAAGACATAGTATGCCCCCAACGTATAAAGCAAGCTCGCACTTAATTATATATATTATGTCTTCAACTGCAGTTATTTATTTAAATGCCACCATCCGCTGATCCATTGCGAGGGCTGGGGGAGTCCTCTAGGGGCAATTGCGACGGGCAACGAAAGCCGCAAAAAGCTAGAAACGAAGAATTACGTTTCAATCGGAATTTTGTTTCCTCTTCTTCTTCGTAATCAAACAAATGGTTTGGTGGAGATGTTGCTGCGTTGGTAGTGGTGCACAGGCAGAAAGGGAAATTGCCTGAAACGTCGTCTATTACATTTTTTTGTAGGGCAATGTTATGGATGACTGTTATTGTTTTTTTTTCTTACCAGGGCCTCTTTAAAATTTGTGTCTACTCCCACATCTTGACGCCCAAAGGCAGAAAAACCCTGTACTGCTGAAGGTGCCGATGACATCACCAAGCACCGCCCCCATCACCTCCCGTCCAGCGGCACAAATGAGACCCCCCCCCTTCCCAACTGTTATCAGTTTATTTGATTAGTTGAACCGATAATCGGTAGATTAATCGATTACTTAAAAAATCGTATTATCCCAGCACTTAAAAAAACCTCTCAATCTAAGGGCTGACGACGTCTATTTAAAGAGAGGCATTGGCCGAGACACATGCTCTGAGACGGACGCCAGGGAGCCTCCCTCTCTCCCTCCCTTCCCCTCTGCGGTGCCGTGCGGCTGTCGGTGATGGCCGTCCGCTATTTAAGGCGGCGGCGAGGAAGGAATCTGCGCCAGGCGAACGTCGTCGCAGCTGTGTGCATGCATCAGCCGGGGCCCTCTGTGACACATTTCCCAAGCGTCCGTCATCTGGGTTTGCTCCGAGAGATGTTGGCGTGCGGCAAAAGGAGCACAGTATTCTTCTTTCGTATGGCTGATGTTGATGCAGAGCAACAATTACAATTTCAGGTGGTCAAGCCAGACAATCGTGTCAGGAGCAGCAGAGTGTATCGCTGTGATGTCTCCTTCGTATTTTTTGTATCGGGCACTGCATCGCTACATGTTCGATGGTCTGTTCTGGATTTCCACAGTCTCAAACTACTGGAGAGTTTTTAATTTTCCATTTCAATTTGCTGTCACAAATCTCTTCCCCCACCTATCCGCCGCAACGCCTGCAACCCTCCGGGAAGTCCTGCGAATCGAGGAGCAGTGGCTCCTCCGATCTGCGTTGATTTCGGATGTTTGGCCTGGTTCAGTTTGTGATGCAAGTAGATCGATCGTTGTTGAATTATTGAAAGTAACAAACATCTTTCGATTCGTCAACACATAGTTGTACTCGTGTCTCAACTGCGTTTGGGTGTAACCGTGTTTGACTTTGTCACCAGTTGTTGCTTGAGTCACCCTCCTTCAGCTCGGGCTCATTGAACCACAAAGCCGAAACCGCTAATTGGCAGTGGAAATGTAATACGGTGGTAAATGTTGTTATCAGTGAGTGCAGAATGTTGGCTACGTACGGTGCCAAAGAAGTTCAATGTGCATACCGATTACTACCAACCACTTATTGCAGACCAAGTGGCTTTTGTAGCAGCAACGAACGCGCAGAACGCACAACAGCAGCAGTAGTCTACCAGTAGTCCTGTTGTAGTCCAGTTCATGAAGACTTATCTGGCATCAGATTTTCCTCCTATACTTTAGGCTGCTTCAGGTCTAGTGGAGCTTGATGTTGAATTCTCACACGCAGTCACACCCAAATAGAGTTGAGGTGTCTATTTGAATCAAGGCTGCGGAAACCTCAAATCTTATTATCATTGGTGGGGTTGAGGGCACATTTGTGTTGAGCTTTCCATGGTTTGGGGCTGGGGGTTTTGATCTTCTCTGCCACAGTGACCCAATCCAGATTGAGAGACAGGCATTTTAAATTAAGCTAAACTATAACTAATTATTTTTTTTTATATTACTAATTAAGACCCTCTGACCTATGTATCTCTTTTTCAGTCGCGACTTGGCCACGAATGATAGCTCGGCGAAGTGGCTTATCATCTGGACATTTATAGCAGCCAAATACTCTAAACGCATATTTCTAAATGTGGAGGGAAAACCCGGACGACCCGAAGAAAAATTCACACCATCACGGGGAGAACATTCAAACTCCAAATATACAGTGGGGGTCATGGTCAGGATCGAACCCACGATATCCTGTGTATACCAGGCGACCTTCTTAACATCTCGCCACCGTGGTCCCCCGAAGTTACAGGTTGACATCAGTGGTGGTGGCACGATTGCAATGTGGCCATTTGTCAACAGGTATGCCGGGCGATGAATTGCAACCAACCCCAGGTCTCTGCCCAGGGGCTTGTGCATGGCTCACGTTCACTCTGATCACGTAGCCCACTGTTCGCTTTGCAAACACCGCACTCTGGAGCCATAGCTACGGGAGGATCATTGATGTGGAATACCCCTGGCGTTGCTCAACACTCTTTTTAAGTGACACCGTTCATTGGGATACGGCCTAGTGTGATGAGCGTGACTTTTTACGGACATAAATCGCGTTTTATTTTGGTGATGAATCCGATACCTTCCTTCGACTATTTTAATCTTTCAAAAGCAACAGTGTCCACAGACGACGAATGAATATTTAGTCATTGGGACGTAATCCGGTGCACATTCAATGGAGGGAATGCTCCAGAGAGTACGTGTACTGCGGAGATGGAGCTCTGAAATAAAGTGATGCGCTCCATGGATTTGTTGGATCGCAAGCCTGTGAGAGATTGTGACCACTTCATCCATCAGTGGATTAATCATGGATGATGATGATGGTGATTGTGGCACAATATTTTGGATAGACTTCTCAGACACTTTAAAGGTGCGTGTAATAATTTGTGTAATCATGGAGTGGCTTTTTACCTCGGGAATCACGTGTCAACCGATTAGCACTGTAATTCAGAGAGAAACACATTGACCGCCTTGCTTGATAAGGGAGAAAGGTAAAACTACTACGGTGTGGGACGTGCCTGGATGATAGACTTTAGTCACCAACGCCGAGAGTACTGACTGACGGTGCACACAGTTCCGTGTACGTGTCAAACCTGTTGGCTTACCCCATATATAATGCGCACGCTACAAAACCACAGATAATGTCCTTGAAAGTGACACCCACACTCCCGTGTGGATCGTTTTGAATTGCTCTAAAATATGTCACTGCGAGGATCGCCTAATTTGTTCAACTACCCAGTTGCCGTTTGGACGACTGACACCGCAGTCGGAGAGACCCTCTGTGAGTGAGCGAGCGAGCGTGTGAGCGGTGGCGTAAGCGGTTAATGCATCCCTCCAGCACGCCGTAGCACGCCCTCCCTCCCGCCCGCCACCGTCAGGAATGTTTACCAGCCGCGAACGCTTCATTTATCAGCCGCCCTCCTCCTGCCGCTCGGCTTGTCGCTAGCGCTGGCGGTTCCGACAGAGAACTAGGAAACAGAGGCTGAGCGAGCCGGGAGTTTGTGTCGCAGCGATTTGCAGGAGTTCGCCGTAGCGCCGTTTTGAAATCTGCTGGAACGACACGCGACTGATCGGCGGTCGGTGGTGCGCCGTGCGGCCCGTAAGAGAGCGAGAGTTAAAAATAAAATCTCTCTGCCGCAATGTCGCCCGCTGACCTTAATGCCTGGGCGGCTCAGAGCTAAGGGCAAGGGCGATTAATTGGCTGACTGCGTGCTTAACCCACCCTCGCGCCAGCCGGCGAGCTGGGCCTGCGAGCTAGCACAGCAACAAGCCAGCCAGCCGACCCATCAGTCTTGTCAAATCAACGAGCCAGACAGCTAGCCAGCCCATCAGTGAGCCAGCCAGCCAACAGGTTCGACAGCCAGCTAGCTGATCAGTCGGTCTACCAAGCCCGCAAGTCGGTCCACCAGTCGGTGGCCAACCAGATAGCTTGATAACCAGCCAGCTCGTTTGTACACGCACGCATGCTGTCGGAGCGGGGGTGAGTGACGTGGGTGTGCAGCAGTTGTCGGAACACAACATTGGAAGTCTCAGCGAATGACAAGTGGATTGGGCGAGCGAGAAGCCCATTAAGCGAGCGAGCCGCGCGGAGCCACGCACTCTTGAGTTTTGCGAGCGACCATGGAAGTTGGGATGGAGGTGAGCGCCGGACGGGAGCCAGACCTGGTGCTGAACCCGGCGTGGGGAGGTGGGGTGGCGGCCGGAGTTCCAGACCTCATCTCGGCCGGTGTGCACGGCGCCGGTGTGAAGCCGTCTCGCGGGAAGCACTGTAAGGGGGCTGTGTGCCCAGCCGTCCGACCGTCCGTCTGTGTGTCCATCTGTTCGTTTGTCCGCTGGTCGTTTCTTCTGTACCTACGTATCTCTGTATGTCGATCTCTTTGCCTGTGTTTGTATCTATCAGTCTAGCTTTTTGTATACCTTTTGTGCTATGTGTCTGTATCTGTATGGCTGTCTGGATCTGTGCAAGAGGCTTTTGCGGGTAAAGAAGTGTAATATAAAAACATATTTTAATCTATCTTTGTATCTATCTGTCTATGTATATTTCTACTCAGATAGACAGATGAATATTTTATGTATATTTCTACTGTATCTTTATCGTTGTGCATCTTTCTATATTCATCTGTCTATGTATCTATTTATCTGTCTCTGTTCACGTGCATCCCTTTGTCTCTCTCTCTCTCGATGTATCCACGTATTTTTCTCTCTGCTTATGTGTCTTTCAGTAGAACATCTATCATCGTGGCAAAGGTTGAGGTAGGAGAGGAGGCAGCAGGAGGAGGGAGAGGGAGTGGACTGTTTGTGTGCGCTTGCTACTGTACGGAGGCAGCATGTCTTATGCGGTACACGCGTCGCACAATTGCATTGTGAACGTTGTGTTTACTAAAGCGTGGCACGAGATGCGGCAGGAGAAATGGAGGTTTTCTGGGGCGAAAGTTTTATCCCGTTCAGACTGTAGTTTGGCGTTGAGTTTTCATCCAGCTGCTCGGGGAAAAATCTGTGGCGGCAGGAACACCGGCGCGACTGCACCGCTGCCCCGCCGGGGTGTAATATTTTCCAGCGTTTCCAGTTCGCGTGCAACTTTAATGGTGCGCGTGGAAACACAGAGGGCTTGTGTCACATTGAAGCAGAGGTCGCAAACGGGTTTTGATTCCTTACCCGTACCCGGCCGCACCAGGGTCGCAAATGGGTACCCGTATCCAGCCGGGTACGGGTACCCGTTCCCTACCCGTACCCTACCCGAAATGAGTGACAAACGGTTACTCACCAGTGACTCACGGCCTACCCGTACCTGTACCCGAACGCACCAGGGTCGCAAACGGCTACCCGTACCCGGCCGGGTATCGGGTAGAGTACGGGTATCGGGTACCCGGTTGCAACCTCTGCATTGAAGGTGCGGATGGTGGCCGCTCGTGGGGGAAACGGCCGTTCGCTGAGAAGCTGCTAGACAGAGCGGATGTCATATCTGTCTATCTATATATATCAATAATAATAAGGCGGTGTTTTTTATAGAGCTCCCTCCTATACGCGGTGGCGTCTCGGAGCGCTTCACACGCGATAAGCGACTTGCATCACATCTCAACTTATTCGTTCGAAGGGGGACCCCCAGTGGCAACTGCCCCTATGCGGCACAATGTGATTCAGCAACTGCCAGACGGGGCCGATGATGGCTACCATGTGTAATCCCAAAATTAGTGATTTGCAGCTATTTTCTAATTTAGCGATTTTGGACTGTGACGCCCAGCACATAATGGCCTACCCATTTTGAAGGACGTCGGTGGGATCTTTACGATCCACTGTGAAGCAGACCGCGTGCATTTCAGTGGATTATATACCGGCATTAACTAACACATTTATATGTTCCATCAAGGTCCTTAAGATCTTCTCATCTCCAACTGCTCAGCACTCCCAGGTCTAGCTTGCACTCTTTTGGTGATCGGGCTTTTGTTAGCGTGGCACCCAAACTATGGAACGCCTTGCCACATGAAATCAAGTAATAGGAGTCGGTAGATATATTCAAGTCTGCTTTGCAAACCCAACTCTTTAAACTGGTCTTCCCTCTTTAGTTTGTTCGGTTGCCCTGGTTCGGTTTTTATTTCCTGCAGTCCATGCATTGTGCATTGGGATCCTATGAGGGATTGAGCGTTATACATTTAAATTATTGTTAACCAGGGCTTCCAGCTGGATTCCAACAATTCCTCACGGTCCCGTGATACAATTATCTGTCTGTCCGTCCTGCACGCCGGCTAATTTCACACCTCCCTTCAGCACGGCGGCAGATGTCTTCTCAGGTGTGTCCTCGTCCCTTAGCTGCAACTCTCTCGTTCATTATTGACTCACAGCCGTCGCTTACTTTTTCTCAGCAGTCAATCGTACGTCTCTAACTCGCCACCACTTGTTCTCCAGTTCATGGACCCCTCTTCCTCTCCCCCAGTGTCATTCCAAGCAAGCACCTTTCCACGTTTCATCCGCGTGCACCTCCTGCTACGTTTGTTTCCCTTCATTTGCCAGTGTCTGTTCTTATTCCGGTAACTGGGGCGCCTCCCGGTGACTTCATCCTTAGTGAGTTCTCATTTGCCACCACGTGAGCAACATTTGCAGAGAGATTAGCAACGGTGCTAAGCTGTAGGACTGTAAATATTATTTGCGTCGTCAAGCCCAAAGGCGGCTGCATGCGTTCAGCACTCAGTGCGGTCACCGCTAAAAAAAAAAACTGCGATTTACTGCAGAAACTTTATTTGGATAAATGTAAGCTCTCGGAATGACAGAAAATCTCAGTTTGTCTGTCGTACGATGAACATTACTCTCGGTGGCAAGGCAGAGTTGGGAAAGTGCCTCCCCTTACTGTGTGGGTGAGGGATTGCTTCCGAAAGGGATCTCAGTGGTCGCTCTGATATCCGCTTCCGTGCACCATTCTCTGGCACAAAGGGTCGCGCTGCTCTGTAGAAGATCTGGATGAATTATTTGTCTCGTGACGCGACGCCGATAGCACAGTCGGCATAAATACAAACATTTTAGGGAAATTAAAATGTCTGGTTCCTTGGCAGTTGAGCACAGCAGTGTAACGTTTATATTGCTGAGTTCTGACATTAACTTTTCTGCTGAAATCTCAATGCAGACTATAGTTTTCTGTGCGCCGGATTCATATGCCTTCATTACCCAGGAAATCTTCACCGAGCCTCCAGAATTTTTCTCAGGAGGGTCCTGCCACATTGAGTTGTTTGGCCAATTTTGCGAGGGAGTTTGGCTTCATGTGGATTTTCGCTCGCCGGTTCGTGTGCCCGTACACGTCTCCAAATACCTGTACTCTATCTCTACGGTCAGAATTCTATTCTGCGGTGGTGAACGTGTCTAAGAGAGGCTAAAGCAGTGACGGGCAAACCCAGGCGAGTCATTGGGCCACGTGAGCAAGCCTCCTTCACCTCAGTGGGCCGCAAGCTTGACACCGTGCTTGTGCACGCATCATGGCCCCAAGAATCACGCGAGAGACACACTGAGACCAGGCCACCACGGGGAGGGGGGCTCCACGAGACACATGCGGGGCCACAGGTTGCCCACCACTGGGGATGAAGGGTCTGAGGATTAAACCGTGCAGAGCAAAAACTCACCACCCTATTGTGCGCCATCTGGCCTTTAATAGGTGCTCGTTAACAGCACCTCCTGCAACGGTCTCCGCAAGACCCGGCATCAGCCTCCATCCACGATAGAACTTAAAGTCAGCCCGACCTCTCGCTTTAACTCCTCACCCACCTTGTCCACTCCTATTGGCTTCTGTGGAAGCTTGGTGGGTGGTCAGTGCACGTGAAGGCAATGCGGTGCAATTAAAGAGCGCCTATCTGTGCCAAATCGGTGAGCATTATGTCATCCGTGGTTGTAATAATGGAGAGAGTTTGGTATTCACGTTGCTTGTGTAGAGGTTTTCGCGCCACACTTATGCGTCACAGGCGCCGAAGTAAACAGAGAATTATGTAAATGATGGAGCTCGAGTTTAATTTGACCGCGTTTCTGCGGACACGCCTCTGCACGCAGCCGTGATCGCGGCCCCGCTCCCCCCGTGCGGCAGAGCTAGCAAACACAAACTTGTTTGGTGGTGGCGGCGGCGGCGGCGCGCGTTCCATGGGAGCGCTGTAATGAGTTGGGCCCGCGCCAGGCGTTGTGATGATGTGCGTGGTTCAGCAATGACGCCATCGCCTGCAGGCGCTGCCTCCGTGGCCTGGCCTGCTGCTGCTGCTGCAGCTACTCGCTGTAGCTTCTCCTGCCCGTCTACCCACCTGTCTAACAATCCGCCTCACTACCCGGGCTAACGACCTGCCTACAAACCCACCTGCGTGCCCACCAGCTTGTCTATCAACTCACCTGCCCTTCTACCCTGCCCATCCACCTGACTAACCCACCCATCTACGTATTCGTCTACCCACCTGACTCTGTCGATTCACCCACCCGTCTACCCACCCACCTTGCCACCTACCCACCTACCCACGCATCTACCCACCCACCCATCTTCCCATTATGGGCTCAATGGGTTCTTAACGCCGCACATCATGCGTGTGCTGCATGAGAGAAGGAACTGGTACGTGAATCAACTTGTGGCCCCGAGTCGTGACGATGGGTCAGACATAGGAGCGGGACAGTCGCCGCACGTCCACTTACGAGGGACGACACGACGCCTGTGTCCTGTAGCGTGTGAGCGAGCGATGTGACGTGAAGATTGGTCAGGTCTATCGTCTCGCTTGCCAGGCCCCTTGGAAAATGACCCTTATCGTTGAGTTGATATGACGCTCGGTTACCCAGGAAGGCCTTGCTGAGTCTCAAGGAACTCTTTTTCAGGTGGGTCTTGCCAAGTCTTTCAAAGTAGTGGTTGATGCTGCTGTGTGTAATCCCAATTGAGTAATTTGCAGGTAATTTTCCAGCGTTGCTGATGGTTTAGCCAATGTCTGTTACATTGTATAGGGTTTTTGTCTAACGACGGGAGGAAACCGGAAACCAGAGGAAACCCATGCAAAACATGGGGAGAACATGCAAACTCCGCACAGAAGGGCACCCGAGTCAGGAATCGAACCTTTCTTTAAGGCACGAGTGTTACCATTGCACCACTCTGCCAGCATATTTCATGATGCAACTATAGGGCAGGCTCCCATAATGCAGTACTCGTCATGACGTATTTCATCTGCGGTAATTAAAAATATAAATTTGACGAACATTACTCTCCGTGGCACGACAGGTGTGAAAAGTGCTGCCCACAGGTGTGTGAATCGGAGGTCATTTGAAGAGATCTCAGAAGCAGCTCTGTGGTATCCACTTACGCGGGCTGTTCTCATGCACGAAGGAGGGGGACGCACCGCTTTGGGAGATTTCTGAATGATAGCGCAATCAGGAAAAAGTTGGAGGGAAAATAAAAAGAATTGCAATCTAGTGGTGCTGCTATCATCTTCATCGTTAGTCATGGTCGGTCCACTGCTGGATCACGCCCTCCCCAAGACGCCGCTGCCTCTCACGATCTCCTCCTAAAACGTGACTTAAAATCCTTTTTTCACGGTAAAGAATCTGACAGCTCGTGCTGGACGCCCTGTGAACCACGCACCGCTCCTAGGTGACTCATCCAGCAAAATAAGAGCCTCTTTGTCTTTTTGGTCGCGTCTCCCTTCAAGGTTTAATATTCAGGTGGCGTGGTGGTGTTAGCTGCTTGCTGCGGTGTCGTATATCCGAATGAGTCCCTCCCTTTGTGAGCGTGGCACCGGGCTCCGTTGGCTCACTTAGCTCCGCGAAAATATGTCTACACAACAGCCGCAACTTTGGCAACACGTCTTCGCACGCACTCTCTCACTTGCCTGCCCGTAAAGACCGGCGTTCTAAAATATGTTAAAAGGGAAAAGTGCAGGCCCGCAATTGCTCGCTCGCATCACCGTTGGCGAAACGGCCTCCACTTAGAGGGAGCTGGCACCAGCTCTGAGGACTTAAATATTTCAGTTTGATTGGCATGCAATTAACACTTTGCATGGCATATACAAGGTGTGCCCCATATGCTTGGTTCTTTCGGTAAAGTGACGTAGTAGGGAAACAATAAAATAATAAAAATAGAAAAAATATTTTTATAAATTTTTTTTAATTATTTTATTGTTTCCCTTCTACGTGACTTTACCGAGCAATTTCTGTGGTGTACATTTCGGTACGTGGCTTTACCGAAAGAACCAAGAATATGAATCCCTGCAGTCATGAACGCTTTAAATAAAAATTTAAGGTGTATCCCCTTTGCGTGGATAGACTATTATCGTTATAATGACGCTTGCATGGATAGAGAGGCCTATTGACGTGCGTGATTTCATTCCGGGGCCATTCTCTTGACACGGGGTGATGCACTGGCAGCTTCAGAGTGTTCTGAATGGGAATGTCTTCGTGTCGTGACACGACGCCGATAGCATTGGAATGTGATTGGTGGAAAAACATCTAATAAAATGTAATATAGTCACGAAACCTGGGGTGTGAATCCAGTGACCTGATTTCAATTCCCCAGCACGGATCAGTGGTGACGAGTGACATCCAAACCGACCCTGGGCCTCACCTCTCTTAAACAACCTGCATTGACCAGGGTGGTGAAGTATGGTTACTCAACCTCCATGACTGGCACAGGGCAGGAGGCCTTCACCTGCAATTGGATTGTGAAAAGGGCTGAAATCATCATCTGGCGTGGTCAATCCACTGCTGGATGAAGGCCTCCCAAAGGCTATTGCCCATGACGTTATAATCCACCTTGGCACCTGCACAAGAGCTGGTCAGAAATTAGATTACCGATCGCTCCATCTCTCCCGGGTGGACGTCCTCTTCGGACGCGTCCCATTCGTCGTTCGCCGCTCCGTTATTTAGGATCGTAAAATAAAATGCAGACGTTGTAAAAAGCCGAAGAATTGCCAAATTGGCGGTTCGACGGTTTTCGTTTTAACCGCCGGTGCGCGGGCGCGACACGTCAGAGGCGGTGAGCGTGGCACAGTGCGAGCGCGGTTGAGTCAGAGAGGGCAGAGATAAGTGTTGGCGAAACTGGGCTGATTAGGATAATTGTAAAGAGGCTGAACTGGTCCAGATGTGTCACCGTGTCGTTTCCCGTGTGCGGTAAGCGAGCGTTGGTTTTCTCTTTTTTTTTGTCCATAGCAGTGCTGCTGCTGCTGCTGCTTCACGCCATAAAATTAGTCACCTCGGATGACATGACTGACCGTGAGCTGATAACGAGGACGGCTGTGCGGCTCTGCAAATGGCGCTTGTTATCTCTCTACGTAGCGAGTGGATGATCTCAGCCCCGGTCACCGATGACTGGCACACAAACAAAGTCGTGAAATTATTAAATTGCAGGATTTTATGATGGGGCTCAGTTTATACGTAGGCCAACCTGCTTTGGTTTTCATGGAGTGATACTTGGTATATCTGACCTGAAGCGAGGATGGGCCAGTGCTTCACCCACAGCAGCTACCTTATAAGTTTTAATAAAAAATGGAAATCAACAAGGAAGTTGTTTTTAATCATTGCATGTGACCTGCTATGAGAGACACGTTTACCACAAATGTGAACACTGACAAATACAATTTTAAAAATGCGATAAAATTGCGTTCAGATGCGTGGAGAGGAGTATGCTTTGAATTTCATACGGAGATGGGAAGAGGAACACACAGATTAGAGAATTGATGCTCATTAGAGACTTCATCACACTCACTTAAGAGAAGTTTTTTGTGGGCATGTACTGCGGAGACAGAGCAATGAAATCAACAATTTACAAATCAAACAACAATTTTTATTTTACCAGGTAAGGCCCACTGAGCTACATAGCTCTTTTTCAGACGCCACCTAGCCACAAATGATAGCTGAACGAGGTGGCTTTTCGTGTGGAATGCGAGCTTGATGGAGTGTCGCATTGCGAGCCCACGAGACTGGCGACGGCTTGGACGAGAGTCCTTCATCCTGCAGTGTATGGATCACGGCCGCTGCTGCTGCTGCTACTGACGACGACGATGACGACGACGAATTCACAGCCCTTTGTCAATCCACCGCTGGGATGAAGGCCCCCCCCCCCTCCCACGCCGCGCACACCATGTGTCGCTTCACGAGGGTTTGTTGACCTTCATAAATGTACACCACAGACATTGCTGCCCCACTGTAAGTTTCGTTTCTCACTTGTGCTGCTGGGGCGGAGAAGGCATCAGAACCGATGACAGTTGCGTTCATTAATTCTGCTCACTTGCCCCGGGGCTCAAACACTCCGGGCTCGGCGCTGCTGACTCAGTTCCCTGGCAAGGGCGCTCGCGTTTTCCTCCTCCTCTCATCACCTAGACTCGTCCCGATTACGAGACCCACTCGGGGTGTTTACGGAGCGGGGGATGCTTCTGCTGCTACCGCAGCAATATATAACGGTCAGCGTGCCAGACACGCCGTCCGGAGGTCACCGGGTTCAATCCCACCTCCCAGCACGATAGTTGAAACAGTGGTGCAAGTTTATTAAATCCCCTCCTCCCTCTCCGCTTCCTCTGTGCAATGAGCAGTATATTCGATTGGCAGGTCACGTTATTGGATTGGCAGGTGCGGTAGAGTATAAAGTGTGGCTACTCCCACCTCTGCCCAAGACGTCTGGCCAGGATGGAAGAGTGGTCTCAAGATGCTCTATAGAAAGGCTTCCCGAGAGCTCCCTCTATTGTAAGCCTTTCCGCCAGCAGTGGCGTGAGCGAGTAGTTGCAGGGGCTGCACCTTTACTATTCGGAGCTGACCCCTGAGCGTGGGTCTCGCACTTTGCCGGCCAGAGGGGCCCATGCGGTAGGGGCGGGGGGGACACGTTCTAGTCCTTGCGCCAGGGCCCACGCCGATCACGCTTGGGCCACTGAATGTTTGGTTATGGTGCAAGTGTTCTTCGCCATGTAATGTGATTGTTACAAAAGATCGAACTTAACGATTTCACTTTGACCTATGTATCGAGGGTGCTTAAAAATGTTTTAACACTTATATGGGACTATCGTTTTTAGTGGAAAAAGAACGGATAATACACTGTAACATGATCAAAAAAATGTATGTTAATAGTTTCAAAAAGTGAGAGAGTCTCCACTTGTTCGCCATCGTTGTCAACGCGTGCCTGGAATCTTCTCCAGGTGGTCTCCAGTGCCCGGAGGCAGCATATTTCTTGTGGTATTGTTGCAAATTCTCAGAAGTTTTAACATTTTTTTAAGCACCCTGTATTTTTACAACCATTATGGTGTAAGTCCTGAAGGCGGATAGCTCCTGTGTGTGTGTTGACACGCGCCTACGGATCCAGCGCTTTTGAGGCAAGGGTTGGCGGATCACGTAGAGATTTGTGAAACTGCCAAGCGTGCTCGACTGTGAGCTGGCTGGAGGTAGCAGCTGTGAGCTGGCTGCTGGAGGACCTTTGAGGAGCGCCATGTGCACACTGGGTTTACCTCCGAACATCCCCAGCCCAGGGAGGGAACGCAAGCGTGTGAGGAAGTGAAACCGTAAAGATGGATCGATTTAAATCGACTCGCGTGCAGGTGCTAGATCGTCTCATCGTGAGACCGGCTCGGGGAGGCCTACTGCCAGTGGTGGGATAGTTCATGGTTGATGATGATGACAACTACGATAATTCCATTAATGCGTCAGTGACAATGTGCCCTGTGCGAATCGGCGTCGACAGCTCAACATGATATCGATTGCCGAGATTGGCGGTTGTCTCGCCCGCCCGTCGGCAGCCACTGCCAGCAGCAATGTCAAGTCAATGGGCTCATGGGGAAGTTAAAACTGAAACGCTGTTCGTCAGTCGGCCAAGCTCTTTCAACAGAATTGACCACGAGGCCCACACCCTTCGCAGGCAATCACATCAGCGGCAAGTGTGCCGGGGCGAGTGGGGCGGCGGAGAAGTTGCGACCGGTTCGACTCGCCGGCTACCAAGTGGCGCCCAGGCCAATGGGCAGAATGGAGGTGGTGGGGCGGGGTGGGCGGCCCCACTTGCGAATGCGGTAGGAATGAACGGAATGAGCGTCGACATAAATAGACTTTTTTTTCACGCGTCTAGAAATCCGCACGAACGCGCACGCACGGGCAAACGTGGCGCAAGAGACGCGGCGGAGACGCGATGGCATCTTCAGATTGACGGCGAGAACAGTGGTGCCGAATCCAGTGTTTATCACAGCAAGCATGGTCCGCGTTTTGAAAACCTAATTGTGGTGATACTTTCTGAAAATGACGAGAGACTCGTCAGATGCGCTATGATGGCTATATTGTGCCGACGATTCCTAGCGTGGACGGAACCATTGTACAGTCATTTTCGCATTCTATTGCCGCCTAAAATAATATGCACTCAAATTACAAATTATCATGTCTGTGGTCGACAACAAGGCTGTTGTGCATTTTGCATGCAGTACGGCGATGTCATGTGACACGCACAGCATGCTGGGTGAGCAAGTTAGGACTGTGACACATCATCATCACCAGCCATGATTTATCCACCCCCCTCGCCGTCGCCATCCCTCAGTGTCCCACGATGGGACAATCAGTTGAGCACGCGCACATGAGCTGATTTTAGCGCTGCACATCCACTGCAGTTGACGTCCTCTGTGATGTGTTCCGTACTCTGACTGTGCCACTCTGTTGTTAGTCTCGACCGCCGGCCCATCATCACCTCTAGCGACGTGTCCTGCTCAAGCCCACTGAATTTTGTGAGCGGTTAATATGATACCGCTACACTCGATCGTATTCTCTGTTTCGTGTGTTCCTCCTGCCGTCTGCCTGTGGAATTGCTATCATGCACCTCTGCATGATGCTTTGTGCACTTATTAGGTTGTGATCTGTTTTCTTTGCCAGTGTTCATGTTTTGTGGGATGTCTGAGCGTACCGCACCACCTGGCTCTGCCTGATGGTGGCACCACAATCTTTTTTTTCAAGGTTAGGACAATGTCCTAACCTTGAACAACCGTGGTATGCTGGCTGACTCCTGCGATCCAGTGCTTTGGAGGCAAGGGATTGTGGGCTACTCCCAGATTTGCAAAACTCCCAAACCCCCTGGGCTGCAAGATGGCCAAGATGTCACAGCACAGCAAGTGGGATGCGTGAGCCTGTAGTGCGGCCGTGTTTTATCTGTTATCCACTCGGGGTGACTTTTCTCCACGTGCGCCATTTTTCTGCTCCACAAATTAAACTGCTCTGCTCTCCATGTGGAGCCCTTGAGTGATTCGCCATTGTATTTGTGATGGCACTAAGGTCGTGTGGTTTTTCTACGTAACATTTTTTTTCATTGAATTTCAGAAGCGAGAAATCTAAAGGGATGCTGTGCTATCTTGGATTAACGAAATGGCTGTACATGTATAGCATATCCCACACACAACACTTTTGTGTCTCTGCTTCTTTCCCAGCACTGCTCCACATTTGAATTCCTTCCCACCATCTCTTTTTTTGTCTCCCAAGCTCTTGTAGTAACCTTGCTCGTTTCGCGAACACGTGTTCATCTTTTATCTGAAGTGGAAAACGGCCAACCGCAAAGAGCACTTATCCATGACATCTTTGACTCTGCTGTTTGTTGCTGGCTGTTTGACGTTTTTGGGGCCTGTGCACAGAAACTGTGTGTAAAAAAAGAAAAAAGAAACCATCTGGCCATAGCTTTGCGAGGGTTTCTAAATGATTTCCATCAACAGCTGGCATCCAGCTGCTAAATCGGCAAGGGCGGCTCGCACAGCCGGCAAGAACACTGTAATGACCAGAGGACTTGACGTTCAACAGGGCAGAGCGATAAATGATGAACGACTGAGATTGTGAATGAATTGCATTCTTAAAGAGCTGAATAAAGTTCCACTGCCCCCTACCTATGTTTCTAACTGCAGCCATAAACCCGGGGCCTACTCATGTGCATTGTGAAAATTCTTAATTATTCTGACTTGCTGGTTTTCTGTCCGGATGCCGCTTGGCACAGTTTCAAGGGAAGCGTCATAGTGTAATTGCTGCTAAATTTGGTTTGTGTCACACTCGCACGCAACACTTGCAGTCTGCAGAACTCAGGCACAACGCAGAGATGCGCCCGAATCGTTGATCGAACTCGGGACATTTTTTTTTCTGCGAGGCCCAAGTCTTGCCACTGTGGCCACCTTGCCGTCCTAGCTTGGCCATCGTCGCTGTCGGCGGCGACCGCAGCGGCGTGAGCTAGCAGCCTGAATCGTGCGATCCATAGTAAACAAACAATCAGCCGCGGGGCTTCGTGAGACTGAGCGCGCAATGGAAAAATCTCTGCGGGGAGCGTGGGCTTTGACACGTGGACTCTCTTGGGTGCAACCGGGTCCAGGGTTATTGTTTTAGCTTGTTCTGCCCTTTTTCCATCGATTTCACTGCTGGCACTAATTGCAATTAGTTGATTCTCACAGTCGCAGTCGCCGGACGCGGTTTTCACGAGTGGCGAGGATGGGGGCTACGCGACAGTGTTATTCAGCGCGGGGACGATGCATCGATTGAAATCAGTTTGTGCGCTCAACCGACGTGCATCGAATGTGTAGAATCGTCAGGATATTTCTATTTGCAGTTATTGGCAACCAATAGTAATTCCTGTCGGAGCACAGAACGTAGTGCATTTTCATGCAAAAAAAATAAGATTTTCACAATCCCACTACAAATCTGGCAATCTTAGTTTGATTCCCGGCCAAGGATAACATCAGTGCCAAGCGATACCTGAACTGATCCTGGGCCTCCGCCAACCCCCCCCCCCGACTCCCACAGCTGGATGAAGGCCTCCATAAGCCATCGCCATCTCTTAACGGTCTTGCGATATGCAAAAAAAAATCTAGCTCCCGCACACGAGCTTATCTCATCGTATTCTTAGGTTTTTTCGGTAAAGTCACGTAGGTAAAACATTAAAATTAAGAATAGTAAAATAAAAATAAAAATCACGACGTTTCGGAGGCAACACAAGCTTCACAGCACGATTGATTAATTTTTTACCTACGTGACTTTACCGAAAAAACCTAAGAATATGAATCCTTGCAGTCACGACAGCTTCAAATCTAGAACTTATCTCATCGCTCCATCCCGATGTACTTTTCGGGCTGCCACTACTCCGTCGTCGTTAGTTCTCCACATGTCAAATGCAAATGTTGAATCAATCGAGCTAGAGTCAAATAAGTTCAAAGTCAAAATTTAACGATGCTTTTTTTTGTGCCGTCATTGCCAACCGGGCTAAAACGATCGACTCATTACGCTTGAGAGCCCGGTTTAATCGCAGGCAGTGGCTGCAAACCGGATTTTAACCCAGGCTCTCAGCGGTGCCAGCTCAGTGGCTCTCTGACATTGTATTATTCCCCAAAGCCGCCCGCCATCTCATGTTAAAAGCAGATGCTCGGCATACCATAACACTCAAGCCCAGCCCGGCTCTACAACAGCCAGAAGCACACAACCCCGTGTCTGCTGTGTGGGTGTCTGGGTGTGTGTGTGTGAGTGGAAGAATGTGTGTTGTCAGAGGGTGTGGTGTGTCTTTGTATTATTTTTTGTCAAACATATTCGCCCCTGTCTGCTGTGTATCTCTATCTACGTGTCAGGGGTGTGAGGGTATGTTGTGTTTGGCACCTGGATCTGTCCCCTGAGCTCCTGCCAGCGGTCGTTCGACACTTCGTGTGGCCTTAAAGTGCACCTATCCTGGCACAAGCATTGTAGTGATGTCACCGCCACCTAGTGGCGAATGGCGGTTGTTGTTGTGTGTGGAAGAATGTGTTGGAGGGAATGGCGTGTGTGTGTGTGAGATGTGCGTGTCTGGAGTGAGGGTCTGTGTGTACATAAGTGATGTTGGCGTACAATTGCCAAAGCTCTGGTGCTATATTGGGATGTTTGGCCAACACGTGACAATTTACATTGGTTTGGCTACGCCGGGTAGTGGAGGGTTATACGACAAAAGTTTGGCCAGATGATTTAGAAGCCCTGTCCATGTTGGCTACGAACGTCATACTACGTGTTCAGTTGGCCTGTTAAAGGCTGCATGGGAGGAGGCATATTTGTGTGTGGGTGGGTGTGTAGCGCGCTGCGCTATGAACCCGGCGACCCGATTCCCTCTCACTGCCAACACCAATGATGATTATCTGAACCTGTCCTGGGCCTCCCCTAGGTTGACTCAGCCTCAAATGAGTAGCTGGTGCGATGTGTAAATATCGTCACTAGGGAGACAAAGGCGGGCGAGCGTGGTGCTGGCCACCCACCCCATCATGTGCCGTGCCGGTCTTCATAGATGCTCGCTAACAGCACTTGCCCCAACAGTCTGTAAAGGCTACACGGTTGGGTGGGGCGGAGAGATATTTGTATTTATTTAATGTGAGTACGCACTGAGGCGTGATCCTGTCGTCTATTATAAAAGCCAAAGGTCAACAACGCAACAGAACGAAAATAGCTAGAGAGAGCATTGCCTAAATCCAACTTCTGAATTTAGCGTCTTCGCATCCGGTGGTAGTGGTGGTGGTGGTGGTTGTGGGCTGCATCCACCGCCACACCTGTCCCCCCCCCCCACCACGGTGCTCTCTTAAGTGCCTCGCGTATCCGCTGGCTGCTAATGGCCCCCTGTGTACGACTCGGCGACTGCGTTTGGTGTAACAAAAAACAAAACAAAATTCGGTGAGCATTCAGGCGGCATCGGTGCTCCTGTCTCCTCTGTACAGCCAGTGGTGAACATTCCACATTACTATGGCGGAGAGGTCGGTCAACTCGTAGGACAATCACTGTCGTGTTGCCCGCAAGGCGGAACTCGTATCTGTTTGTCACTGCCCCAGAGGGACGATGGGTTGCATTATTTATTATGTTGTACGTATGTATGTTGAATTTCTTCCACACCGTACGTAGCCAACCGTGCTAATCAGAGGTGTGGGGGTGAATGACAAACAAGCTAAACACAAAAAGCAGTTCTAAATAATGAGTTTTCAATCTATATTTCAAAGTTATCCTAATTTACCCAGGAAACCCTCACTGAGTCTCATGACTCTTTTTCAGGAGGGTGCTGCCAAGTCGTCGCCGTCGGGGGGCGGGGGGCGACGATTGTTCAGTATAATCCCGACTGATTCCATCTCGTGAACTTCCTATTGGGAGCCCCACCCCCTTTACCACTGTGCCACCTGCCCTAGAACTGGTGAGAAATTCATCGGACAGAGATGCGTGCGGTCCCGGCTGGAAATAAATAGGCGTAAAAGTGTCGATCTCGGATGCGTGGTCGGGTCGTCCCGCGTCGTATTGTTGTTCGGAATGATGTCCGACGTTTCGGACATGGTGCCAAACAGCACGCGGCACATCCCAAGAGCACGGAGGAGAGCCATACAGTGGCGAACTGCGGTGACCTACGTCGCCGCGGGAGTGGTAGTAATGCGCGCAAAATGTGATTTATAGACACCGAAAGAAGGGACTTGATTTGGTGGTGCTCTGAACACCGCATGTGGGAGATTGTGAAAAGTGCTGCCCATGTGCGTGCACGCATGGTGACATTCCGTGACACGCCGCGGTACGATGGCAAGAACCGATCCAGTGGTACACAATCGCACCCCTTTGCTCTCTGTAAATCACCTTGTGCGGAGTTGTATTTCCCTATCGGGAGAACATGCTAGCAGCTCCATTGCTTTGTCGTGTCTGTCCCTTATCTCCGTGTTCTTAGCGATTGGTTTCCAGATCCCGTATGTGCTTGGCGTGTTCTTTCTAACGGAGAACATTCCTTCGCTCGCGTTGCCCGACTTTTTAATTACCTCCCATTGTCCGTTTTTCCCAAGCTCTAACAATAACCTCACTCAACTCCCGCACCTCCGACTAGCATGGATGGCTACGTACGGTGCGAAAGAAGTTCAACGTACATACATACAACTCGTGCAACGCGTCAGCTCTCATCGATTGAAACTTTGGTAGCTCCGGTTGCTGCTGCCCACTCAGTGTCTCTTCTCGCAACCTCTTGTAACAAGCTCGCTCAATTCTGGAAACTTCTTAACTCTTATCTCTTACAACTTTAACGGTGCAGCTTGTTGCTGTCCGCTTGACATTTTTTGTGCTCCGGGAGGGAGGGGCTTGACACGCATTGCAGGCCGGCCGGCGTGCCAAAGTAAGCTCGTAAAGTTACTTTTCAAGCGGGCTTTTCACACCGGGCCTTTCAAACCGGCCCCCAAAGCGTTTGAGGGCATCTGGCGGTAGCTTTGTAACCGTACAGCTGTCGGTGGAAGGGCAGCGACAACAAAAGACAAAAGATAACTCCCGTGTAGCCTCTTCGCAGTCTGTCGGTGCGAGTGCAGTTTCGCGGGTAGCACCTGTGAAGGGCGGCACGATGGGTTTGGTGTGAGGCCATCACGCCCGTGGCCTCTCGTTCTTCTGAACCCAGCAGATGAATGAAGATGGCAGGACAGCAATGGATTGTCGAATCGGTCTGTGTGAAGTGTTTTCAAACCCGCCCCTATGGGGATGGCTGTGAAAAAGAGCTTTGTAGCACGTCGGATTTCTCCAGGATAAATAAAGTTTCCGATTCTGTGTGCTGGGTTACCATGGTTTGCCTCTCACACGAATGGGTGAAAACAACCCAATGTAGCACGACCCTTCTCAAAACAATCAATACAATACACACTGCCCTTCGTTTATCATAAACAAGTCATGCTGACTCTCAAGTCTCTTTCTCAGAAGGGACCTGACACTGTGATGTTTGGCCAATTCCATTCACGAGTGTTTGTCGGACCCTGCTGTGAAATAGTTTTGAGACTCGGTGAATTGTAATGGTCTCGTTCTTGTTATAAGTTTTAGTACATTGCCTCCCAGCCTACCTGCCAGCCTCTATATTACAATCCAGCTTCTATAATTTAATAGAGGGGGCAGGGGTCGGGATGAACAGAAACTCCGCAAAAGTTCAAATTTGGCATCACGTGACCGGACGTAGGGGGGGAAAGGTTAACTCTTGGACTCGCTGCCCCCAACCAAGTGGGGACTGCGTTGAGGGGGGGGGGATATTTCTATGGGGGGAGGGTGGGGGGTGGAAAGGAGCGGAAGGGTAACAAACATACTGGGAGAAGACCAAAGGCAGAGGGAAGGGGGGGGAGTCGGGAATATATTTTTTGACATCCGCTCCCGATGATCGTTCTGTACCGCGCGTGGCTCTGCTTTCCGCTCTTTCCCTCCCGAGTCGCCGATTTTGCCGAGTTCGTTAACCGCCTTGCCGTGGGCGGTGGCTGCGCTGTGTGTGCCTGAGGCCACAGCCCGCGTTGCACACCGCATTTACTGCCATGTCGTGACGCCGGGTGGCGTTAGCGCGGCGCATTTATGCAGCTGTAGCCACACGTGACCATACACGAGATCTGTAAAGAGCGCGGTGGGTGGGTGAACGTGTGAGTGGGTGAATTAATGAGATGGTGAGCGAGTGGCATGGGGTAGGTGGTTGAGCGAGTGATTGAATGAGTAGGTGGGCGAGTGAATGAGCGATTGATTCGGTGAGTGAGTTAACGAGTGAGACTGTGGGTGGGTGGATGGATGAGTGTTTGTATGGGTGAATGAGTGGGTGAGCAAGCGTGTGAGCGAGTTGAGTGAGAGAACTTGTGAGCGGGTGAGTGATTGAGCAAACTGTGTTGGACGCTGAGTGAGTGAGTGGGTAGGTGGGTGAGCTAGTGATTGAATGAGTAGATGGGTGAGTGACTGAACGATTGATTCAGTGAGTGAGTGAACAAATGAGACAATGTGGGTGGATGGGTGAGTATTTGTATGGGTGAGCGAGTGAATGAGTAGGTGAACAAGCATGTGAATGAGTTGCGTGAGAGAGCTTATGAGCGCGAGAGTGAGTGAGTGAGTGAGCCACTGTGTTGGACACTGAGCAAGTGAGTGAGTGAGTTGGTGAGTGGTTGAGAGAGTGACTGAGTGAATTAATGAATGAATGAGTGAGAGGGCAAGGGCTGATATGGGCTCCCACGACCCAACCGTTGCACCTAGCCCTGGCTTTTGTGTCCGTGAAGGGTTTTACGCCGCTTATCACCCAGGTGTGGCCTTGTACAACGGATATTTTACGTGTGATACAATACCGGAGTGTTTATCTTGTACTTCTTCCTCCTGGCATTACTCTCATTCATGTGGGGCTCTGCCATCCAAGTCACTTTTATTACCGGTGATGAATAGCAGAATGGTTGTGGCATCATTCCACGTTTTAGTTGTATAATATCTGTGCAAACATACAGTTGCTTACGCTTCGTGTACGCAGGAGTTACATGAATTGATGCATTGTAGGACCGTGGGATTTTCCGACGGCGTGGAAAGGCCTTCATTCAGCAGCGGAGTGATTTTGGCTGACGATTTTTTTTGGAACATGCCAATATGATGCAGGCAGGTCTAAGCCTGGTCATTCTTGCGGTACTAGTGCCATCCTGCATTGTTATTGTTGTACCTGTACTGACTGATGTCATTCTCTTTTCCTGTGCCCCCCTATTGCCCCCCTACTTCGTATGCTCATCACCACCAACACTTTTTCCACCTTGCCACCACCTCTTCCACAACCATCACCGCTACCACTACCACCTCCTCCACCACTTCCTCTTCTACCACCATTACTATTACCACCACCACCACCTCCCTTCTCCCAATATTCCCTGCACTCCCCAAACCACCCGCAGCCTCCACACCGGGCCGCACCAGGCTGGAAGACCGGAGCTCGCCGGAGAGCCGCGCCAACTCCACCCCTCCCCCGGCCATGGCAAACAAAGCAGGTACGTGCCACGTGGTGGCGACGTGACGGTGGTGTTGTGCGGCTGCTTTTGCAACCGCCCCACACGCACACACACACATGATCGCTGACCCATTTATTTCCGTAACTTCCTGTTGTAAAGGGCGGTTGACTAGACACCTCGGCTGTCGTGCCACTCGAGCTCGCGCGTGTTGCTGGCCGGTCGCGACCTGGCGGTGTTGCTACCCACGCTGTGCCCCGCCAGCCAGCGGCGGGATGAGGCTTGGTAGGCGACCCGCTCACCGGACCGCCTCCACCCGCTCGTTGTGCGCCCGCAGGCACTGATAACGGCGGTGCCAAGACGGACGAGAGAGTGCGGTTGGCCAAGGAGAGGCGGCAAGAGCTAGAGAAGATGCAGGGTGAGTGGCCGGAGGTGCTGAGTGGTGAAGGTGGTGTACCTGGCCTGGCACAGGCGCCGTGGTGACGTCACTGCCACTTAGTGGCGAATGGCAGGTGTTGTTGTGTTGATGATGGTGGGCACGATGGCGATAATAATTTTCATGATGGTGCTTTTGCTGCTGCTACGGATGGTGCTACGGATGTTGATGATGATGAGAATCATGATGCAGCTGATAGTGATGCTGCTAATGATGATGGTCGTAATGATAATGAAGGTAGTGCTAGTACTGATGATGGTAGTGATGATGATGATAATAATGGTGGTAGTGGTGATGCTGCTGCTTATGATGATGGTAGTTGATATTAAGGATAATGAAGGTAGTGGTAGTCCTGATGACGATGGTAGTGATGATGATGACGATGATAGTGATGATAGTGAGCAATCGGCATATCTACAAGAACTGAGTGTTAATCTTGTCGCTTTTGAAATTGTATTTTTAGTTGTAAATTTTCAAGTTTATTTGCATATAACTGTCTTTAGGAAGGCTGCTTACCTGCTGCGATTAAATCAATACTGGACAAAGCTGATAAAAGTATGCGATTTGACAAACGATACCGCACAAAGTTGATTCGTGACTCAACACCGGTACTGCCGCAGTGGCGACCGCTTAGCGTCTTCTGGGAACGCACGCAGGTGGGGTGGGCACTCCTTAAAAAAAAACAAAGGCCGGTGGGATTGACGGCTTGATAGGAGAGAAGGCCAGCACTCATTGTGACAAACTTATGTGTGTTTGTGTGTGGGCCCCGAGCGACAGTATAGCGGGTATCGCACTGCACTTGGAACCTGGCGGTTATCAACAAGTGCCTAGTGCGGTGGGCAATGTCAGCACTGGGAAGACAAATGCGGCCGGGGCGTGGTGTTATCCACACCACCTCTTTGGCATGCCGTGCCGGCCTTCGTCGGTGCTCGCCAAGCAACACTTTTCCCAGCAGTTTTTTTAAAGGCTACCCGGGAGATCTTGGTCTTTGTTAGACGGTGTGCGTGCTTGCGCGAGTGTGAACGCGTGCCCACGTGCGGTCATGTGACTGCGCTCAGGCTCACGGCAGCGCGTGACTCGCCCTCGCGTGCGTGCCGTACCGCTGTCGTGCCCGGTCCCAGGGAGGAGGAGAGGGGAGGTAACCTTTGTCATGGTCACATCGTGCGACCACACTCTTGAATCGAAAGAGGTGGTTGAAGATAATGGCGTGATTCTTGAAGTCATACAATGCATGCAATTTTTGATTCGTAGACCATCTAAAAGCAGCCTCGTCTGAAGACGCTGTGCACAATACTGGGACATGTCCATCACAGCAAAGAGGAGGTATATATATACTGTACTGTATTTACAGTATTGGTGGAGCAGTGGCACGGCTAAAGTTGCCCGTTGACAGCGCTTTCGCCGCTCGTTGCGGAGGCGCGTGGTTCAAAACTGGCAGACCGCCCTGCATGTAACCACGGGGTGTATTAACCATCAACTACTACGCGCCTTCTGCTTGACAGTGGACGAGAGAGATCCCAAGATGTTGGTCGGAACGGGTAGACCGCTGTGTCCCAGCGCCTTTGTCCGAATGTACAAAGTTTAAAAAATGGCACTGCATATCGATTTACCCAAACTACGGAAGCAGCAGAGGAAGGGTTCGTGCGGCCAGGTGTGGTGGCATCAACATTGGCCCTGATGACTTTGACGAAGATTAAACTGTTGCGGCAATTGTCTGCAAATCCACCGGCGTGCTCACATTGGTTTCGTTTAACCGGCAGAGACCTTCAGGGACCGGGGTGGTCTCATTGGCAACGGTGAGCCGGGTCACAAAAATTACAAAACAGGAATTAAACTAAATACAGAAATACAACAAGGAAAATAGAAACAAAAACAACTTTTCAGAACTACGGCGTTATACAATAAATACAGTAAAACCTTGGATTGTGAGTAACTTGGTCTGCGAGTGTTTTGCAAGACGAGCAAATTTTTAAAATAAATATTAATTTGATAAACGAGCGAGGTCTTGCAATACGAGTAGTACGTGTATACGCTTTGTCTGCCGAGCGTCACGTGATCACAACTGATATACGAGTGCTTTGGATTACAAACACGTTTCCGGAACTAATTATGCTCGCAATCCAAGGTTTTACTGTATATAATACTGGCCTTAATAGGTGCTTGCTAACAGCCCCAACAGTCTACAAGGATATTATCTGTGATCTTTGTCTAAATAGTTTTGTTTTTCCCTGTGTCTGTGTGTTTGTGTATTTGTGTGTATTTGTCTTTATGTGTGTCTGTGTGCATCTATGCATGTTTTTGTCTGTCTATTTGTATGTCTGCGTGTGTTTGTGTATTTGTGTGTCTGCGTGCGTTTTGTATCCGTCTGCGCGTGTCCTTGCTCGTGTTTCTATCGGCGTGTCCACGTTTGTGTCTGTGTGTGCGCGTGTGCGTATCTCTTGTCTCCGTCCGTGTGTTTCTTGTCTCCGTGGCGCACTTGCGGGGCTCGTGGCGGGCGCCAGCGTCGCGGGGGGAGCTCTTCCAGGAGAAGGAGCGGAAGGCGCGCGAGCTGTACGAGCGCTTCATGGCGGAACGGCGGAGGAGGCTCGCGGAGCAGAGGCAGCGCGAGGAGGAGAGGCGCGTCGCCGTCGACGAGAAGAGGAAGCAGAAGCTCGCCGAGGACAAGGCGAGTGAGACGGCGCACGGCGCGTGCCTGGGCGGTGGGGGGGGTGGTGTGTGTTTGTCTTTGTGTGTGTGTGTCGGCTCGGCATAAAATTAGTACCTAGTGCGGTGTGTAAAAACATCGCCACTGGGGAGACGAAGGCGGCCTTGGTTGGTGTTGGCCACCCACCCGCTCGTTTACCGTGCCGGCCTTCATAGGTGCTTGGTAACGGCACTTGCACCAACAGTCTGTTAAGGTAATGGGGGGTCTTTCTCTTGTGTGTCTGCCGACCCGAGTTCGATTTCTGGTCGCGATTAACATCATTGCTTATTACTTCTTCCCCGGTTTCAGATATTTGTCACCAATAATATGATCTTTGGTCGGGAATCGTAACCCGGGTCGTAGCACAGTGCACTAAACACAACTCCGCCTCTTCCCACACTGGCGCTCAATAAAAGTTTAGTAGGGCAGTGGAGTTCTCACAATACAAAGACATATCCCCCGTATAGCCTGTAACAGAGTGTTGGGGCAAGTGCTGTTAGCGAGCACCTACGAAGGCTGGCACGCTACACGAGGGGGTGGGTGGCCAGCACCACGCCCGGCCGCCTTTGCCTCCCCAGTGGCAATGTTTTTTACACACTGCACTAGGTCCACATTTGAGGCTGAGTCGACCTAGGGGAGGCTCAAGAGCAGTTTAGATAATCGTCACTGGTGTTGGCCATGAGTGGGAATCGAACCCGGGTCGCCGGGTTCATAGCGCAGTCCACTAACCGCGACACTACCGCTCCCCACACACGTACACAAACGTACACACACTTCAAGGCTGCCAATGGCGACCTTTGGTACCCAGCTCAGCTGCCAGTGCAAACGAAAACATACAGGGACACCAGTCGGGCCTAGGGAAGGCAGTTTGTAAGTTAAATATTGCCGCAGAGCTTAATTATTTATTTGTGCAATCGCTCATTTGGTCATCTGTTTGATCTGTGTGACCGGTTTGGCTCTTATAGGAGCGCCCTTGCAAAATGCATGAGCATTGATATGTTGAACTCTGATTATTACCGCGGTCAGAACCCAATGAGACAAAAGCCTAATGTTGCAAGGTGCAAGACCTGGGGCAAGGGGAGGGTGGTGGTGGTGGTGTAGAGGGTGTTTGTGGGGAGCGGTAGTTCAGCGGTTAGTGTGCCACACCATGAACCCGGCGACCCGAGTTTGATTCCCGCTTGCGGCCAACACCGGTGACGATCAACTGAACCGGTCCTGGGCCTCCCATAGGTCGACTCAGCCTCAAATGAGTACCTGGCGCAGTGTGTATACATCGCCACTTGGGAGGCAAAGGCGGCCGGGCGTGGCGCTGGCCACCCAACCCGGTCGTTGTGCCGTGCCGGCCTTCGTGGGTTCTCGCTGTAGCAGCACTTTCCCCAACAGTCTGTTAAAGGCTACACGGGGGATCTTTGTCTTTGTGTCGGCGCAGGCACGATACGAGGCGTCCATAAGCCGAGCTCAGGAGAAGGGGCCCCCCCGTCGAGACCCACGTAACCGCTGGTCGTGGGGGGGCGCGATACCCTCCAACCACACGGCCTCGCCGCGCAAGCACCTCGGTGAGTGAGCCCGTCCCCGCTACCTTAGGCTCGCCTGCACGCTCACCACCGCGGTGAGAGAGCGTACCCTTCACCACCGCGCACGCACCCAGACACGAACAAGTGCCATGGGTCCTTTCTTGCCAGTGTCAAAGTATATCCATTGGTTTTACCCTTTCTGTTAACCAATTCTTATGTTTTGATACTGGCAAGAAAGTTGCCACGATGTATCTGCTCGCCACGAGCTATAAATGCTCTGATAGTGCATTGTCCTTGTGCTGTTCGCCTTTTGGCGTCCTCTGGTCTGACACTGGTTGAGACTAGGCCCTAAAGAAAGCTGTCTCTGGTGTGGACCAGTCAGTTTCAAAGACAATGCACATATTACCAGAGCATGTTTTTGTTTGCATGTCCACCGCAAGTATGTGTGGATAATGCAGATATGATTCCTTGCCATAGGTTTCTGTTGGGTGTTTTAACATCTTAACACCTGTTTGATTGCCAGAAAGGGTAAAACCAATGCTTATATTACTAACAAGTTTGTGGATGGGTGGAGAGGGGTGGCGCAGTGTGGGAGTAGTGCATTGAGCTTTAAAGCAAGGGGCATCCCGTTTGAGTTTGACACCCTGTCACGGCCTGTCTTAGGTCAACCCAGCACTGAAAAGTTTACACACCTGGTGCGGTGTGTAAACATCGGCACTGGGGAGACAAAGGTGGCTGACCGTGGCGCTGGCCACAACCACCTCCATGTGCGCCGTGCCGGCCTTAATAGGCGCTCGCAAACAACAATTTTGCCCCATCAACATAAAAATCGCGACGCGGGCTCTCGGCGCGCTCCGTGCTCGCGTTTGCATTTCAGCGCTGAGTTACGTCCCCCGTTGCTCAGCTGATTTGGGTCACTTTGGCCTCTCCAAAGTGCAGGCGTCAAGCGTGCGCGCCCGTTGCGTTTTCGGCCGACAAGTAATCGTTTTTAATGCAGCCGCCGTTAAATCTTCGGCTCTTTCAGGGGAAGCACACCAAACGATTGTCGCTTGGTCAATAAACCGGAATTGACGGCTGCGGCCCCCGGAGCACTTTCTGGCACCACCGGGCAGGGTTCAGAAATCACTCCTCTGCGCATGCGGCGTGGACTGTGCGTGTCGTGTGTCGAGTCTATTATTTGTCTTCAATTATTCAATTACAATTGTTAGACGCACGAGCTAACTGGCCACGTGGCTCTGCGGTTGAGCGAGCGGCTTGCAATCATAATAATAATGATAAAATTTACGTTTGTAAGGGGCTTTCCATCCATCGCTCCCAATGTTGGGGGTTTGAATTAGCCCATCACCCCAGGCGTGATAAAACAAGTACCACTTTGTGCTCTTAGTTCTTTCGGTAAAGATGCAGCAAATCTGGCTGTGACGGTCCCACCTGATGACGGAGACTTGTTTTGCCTCCGGAACGTCGTGATTTTATTATTTTATTTTTATTAATGTTAATTTCATTTTTTTACCTATGTGACTTTACCGGAAGAACTAAGAGTATGAATCTTTGCAGTCACGAATGCTTCAAATCTAGAATTACCACTTTGTGGTCAACAGTACTTGTCCTATGGAATGACTCACCCCTGCAATAGTGACGTGGAAATTCCACCATTGGCTCGGGATAGCAATCGGGAAATGTACACCACCTCAACGCTCGGTTGAGCGGGAATTAACTTTTTTGCGGGTTGTGTTTTGCGCGTGGCTTCCAGACAACCCTGACCGGCGTTCCGTCTCCACGGTGAACCTATCACGACACCCGCCGGACTCGGTCGTCAGCAAGAGGCTATCGATGTCATCGGCAACGCTGTTGAACTCGCCGGATCGGCCCGGTAGGGGAAGCCGCGTGTCTGTGCCGGGCACACGGGGCGCCGCCCCAGCGACGCGAAGGGGCACGGCCGCTGTGCACGGCGCAGGTTCGGGTGAAGCCGAAATCCTGCGGTGGAGCTCCCAATTCCGAGCACACCGGCGCGCTCGACATCGACGTAAAGCAGTCGTGTCGATTCGTAGTGCCCCGACCTCTTACAAATATGGTAGTGCTGTTTGTTGCTGGCCGTTTGACGTCTTTTGGCCTTTTGGTGCCTGTGCTCAGCAACTGTGTTGATAAAAAAAAGTTAGCTGCTGCGGCGGTCGCGGAAACATCCACGCAACAGAGCGATGGAGTTGCGCGCTAGCGATCGCTCAGGTGCGTGGAGCTGGCCTGGCAGTGGGGGGCAGCGCAGCGTCGTTGCCTGCAGGCGACGCGATCCGGTGGCGTTAGACGGCGGTGAGGGCGGTGACGCGCGGTTTCATTCCTTTGCAGGCGAAGCGTGCCGGAACTAGCGGCAAGATGCGCCGCTGAATTTTTACCCGTTTTCATTTCGTACGGCGCTCGTGTACCAATACTGTCCTGTGCCCGGTCACCCAGACAGCTCTCAATTTCATAATTAATTCTTAGAACATCCCCAACATTACCACCTCCACCTCCCCCTCCCGTCTGCACCATGTCACTCCTCCGCTGCCTTTTCCTCCAGCGTTAGTTGAGGGAATTTCAGGCCGACTGGGACAGTCCAATCGTCGTAATCGTCCCTAGTTATAGAAGCGCACGATCAGTTTCTGTAAAATGGTCAAACATTTGTGGTTGATCCTCCCCCTCCTCCTCCACCTCCGTCCGGTTACCGTAGGTTCGTCCGGAAAGAGGAAGAAAACGAACGGTAAATCCACCGAGTAATGAACGCGTGAGACACGCGCACGCGCTTCCGTGCAGATGCTTAATCCGAGGCCGCAGCATGTCATACCTTCCCTTCGATGCGCGACTCGCCAACCCCCATCCAACCACCCACCGCCTCCATGGACACACTGTGTCTGTACTGTCTGCAGTGGTGTGTCCGCTATGGGGTGGTTATAGCGTTGTGTCCAGAGCGACTTGCGCTCGTTTGGATAGGTGTGTGTCCACAATGTTGTATCTGTCCAGGTTGGAGTATCCTGGAGTAGTGTGTTTAATGTGATGGGTCTGGATCGTTGTGTCTGTCATGGTTTGTCCAGCCTGATGTATCCGTATTTGAGTATCTGTCCAAATTGGTTATGTCTGCCTAAATTCGTGTGTATATGTGGATCGGTGTGTCTATATTGGTGTGTATGTGTGTATCGGTGTGTCAAGTTAGGTGTGTATATGTGCATTGGTGTTTCCGTATCGGTGTGTATATGTGGATCGGTGTGTCAAGTTAGGTGTGTATATGTGCATTGGTGTGTCCGTTTCGGTGTGTATATGTGGATCGGTGTGTCCAGTTGGGTGTGTCTGTTTGGACTGCTCTGCCCGTATCGGAGTGTCTGGCTTGGTACGTGCAGCGTGCGTCGTCCGCCCATCAGACACCATCGGCTGCCCTCACAGCCCCCACCGCTGACCCCAACTCGCCAGCACTCATTATTGTTGCCGGCAAAACTCCCGTTTTTTGCGAGCTAACCATCTCCTGCTGCTTCAGCGCCTATCGTGTGCATGCACGCGCGGGCTTTTCACGCCGAGTCCGCATTAACGGCCGATTCATTTTCACGCAGAGTGGCTCCAACGCCTTTCCGCCGGGCGCGGTGCTGATGAGCTCTAATATTTCCGTATCGTCGTCAGCGCCCGTGTCCCCCGCCCGTGTTCACGAGTGGTAGCGGCTGATCAGATGTACATCGATATTCGGGGATCGGCCACGTAAATGATAATGTGGCCAATATTGTGTCGTTGTAAGCCTTCCACGCGCGACATAGCCAAACAAATTAAATTGTCACGGATGCAAGCGATTAGCGACGGGCAAGTTATTATTGTTTAAGCTCACTCTCACTGGTTCAGTTGAAGAATGACTTTTACAGCTAAATTTGGTAATCGGATTTTGCGACGTTTCACTTTGCCTTAAACTGCACCAAGCATCTTCAGGCTGGACTAATGGAAGTCAGAATGTCAGGAAAATCTGGCCAGATCGTTGCGAGGCCTAACCCAAAAATCGATTCCTAATTGTAATATCGGCTGCCAAAATAAACACGTTACATTATATGTGCGCCTTGGACGAAAAATAAATGGTAAAAAAAGGTACTTTAAATCCAAAACAGAGTTAAAATTTCGAACACAGCACATCAACTTCTGTCACAATCAAAACAAAACAATGTTGTCATTTAAAAATTCCAGTGACTAAAAGTTGCTTTTCACATGAGCTTTAAACATAACCATCATAATCCAAGTCTCTGATGGCCTGGGGCAAAGAATTCCATGGCCTTGCTGCAGCAGCGGAGGATCACAGACCTCTCTCTCAGCCGTGGAGCGAAGCCCGGTCTTTAAGGGACCAGCGAGAATCCGGGGTCTGACCAATGAAGGTCACGTACGGGCCCATAGCAGAAGAACAGATGCACTTTATGAACCGTTTTTCTGTCTTAATAATCGCACTGCCCGACCCGTAGGGACCGCATTGTGCCAAGTGAAGTCTTGGTCTGGGCAGTGGTTCCATGACGTGGCTTTGGGCTTCGGCTTTGCCCGCTCAGTGCCACTCAATGCTGCCAATTGTGTGCGTTGAACCTCCATCGGTTGAGTTTTTGGTTATTTTTAACTGTGTGCCTTTGTGTGCGTGTGCGCGCGCGATTGTGTGTGTAAATGTGCATGCGTGCGTGTATGTACGTGTTGGCGCGCGTATGTGTGCATCTGCCTACGTATGCGTCTTTGTGTGCGAGCGCGTGTGCGTGTATGCTTCTGTGCGTTTTTGCGTGTCTGTGCGTGTGAGCGTGCTTGTATGCGTCTGCCCGTCTTGCGTGTGCGCCCGTCTGCCTGTGTGCACGCGTCTGCGCTCCCCAGGCCGGCGGTCCCAGCTAACGCCGATGGAGATGAGCATCGTGAGCCGCCTGCTGACGCCGACGCACTCGTCGCTGGCGCGCAGCCGGAGTGTCGCCACGCTCTCAGGGGAAGGCCACTGCCCAGGTACCGGCCTGCACGCTGGCCAAGCACCTAGGCTGCACCTCACAGCAGACTGCCGGCCAAGTCGGCCCAACCAGCCTGGGCAAAATCTAGCTTGGATCAGCCCAGGCCAGTGGAAGAATAAATGAGCTCAAATGTTTGCGCTAGCTTCAAGCCTCGTTGGTAGTTTTTTGTCATTTCTTTACGGGCGAAATTATAATGGTGAAGGTGCTGCCCTGTAATGTCTTGCTCAAGACAATGCTGGCAGAAGAGCCTCTGTTAGATGGAGGGGAGCGCTAGAGAGTGAGCCCCACTCGAGAGGTGTTTTGGCCTAGTCTTCCACGCTGGCCAGACGTGTTTTTTTTATTTTTATGACGTATTAGAAAACGTTAATCAATAAAACGACCATACGTGAACTAATTTAGATTGATTTTAAAAAGTGTGAACGTGTTGTTTTGGAGTACGTGCAGATATGTTTATTGATAAAAGTATTGTTGACAACAGATACCAGACAGAAAAATCCAAACTCTGGAAGTCCAGCGGCCAGTTAAAAGAAAAATAACATGAGTGGACAAAAGCGAAATCAATAGCACTCAGCGGAGCTTTCACAACATCGGTCAAAGTTAAAATGATCGCGTCTTCAAGTGCCAAATGTAATTCAGCAGTGTGTTAATTGGTGTCTGTAGCAAAGGGACTGGCACTGACCCCCCCCCCCCCTCCATTGAATCCAGCAAATAGATTATAACGGGTTCATAATTGATTGTTGGGTTAGGCTGCGTAACGATTTGGCCAAATGTCTTGTCGAAAGGCATTTACAAGTGGCCTTGCCCAAAACAAATCAATTGTGAAGAATCGTAACATTGTCCGAGAAAATCTGCGTGATAGATTATTTATTGGTGAGCCCGAGCGTATTAACGACATCTTGTGACTTAATCTTGCGGGGATTTAAAAAAAACCCATGAACGTCTCAGTCCCTGAAATATAACCATGAGTCGCTAACCCCCCAAGTCCTAACGACAATAAAATAATAACTAACATAGACCTGGACTTACCACACTTAACCCGCTTGTCTAACTGTTACTTGACCTCCAGCATGACTGGGCTATTAACACAAACGCTAACCATGGTCCTAACAGTAACCATAACAGCCTAAATGACTCCTATCATCATCATCATCTTATATTTAAAACTTAATACCATACCTCGCACATGTATACAACAAGGGCCTGCAGCAACAACGGAATTGAGAGGCACAATCTGGCCAAAACATTCCAATGTAGGATTACAGAGCTTGGGCAATTGTTGATGCCCTCGCTGCTTTCACCGCTTTGACTGGTTTCCTGCGCCTCCGAGCCATTCTTTCGTGCATTACAAATTCAGAATCGTTCGTTGAGCGGAGCTCTGCGCATAGGCATCAGCTTACTACTTAGATGCGCAAAGAGTCTTTTGAGGCGACCGGTAACATTCTCATCCTGAGGTCAAAAAATGAGAGTGATCTCCTGCTCGAATGACCATTGAGGCATCGGCGCTCATCTCCTATGTTCGGCCCTGAGCTGCTAATGGGCATTCCACGTTCCTATTCATTGGGGGCAATTATATCCACAGCGCACCAACCACTGTTGACTTCCCCGCAAAGTGGTTCTCATTTTATGGACCCCTTTAGGATTGATGATGATGATGGGCCGAGTCAACCCCCGCAACCAGGATTTGAAGTCGTCGACGCAAACCCTCCGATTTGCGAGCCGCTCGCTCTACTGCTGAGCCACCTGGTGTGAAGGCCCACGTCCCTTTTCTCCTGCCTCGATTCAAATTGTTAGGAGCAGAATTCCCAAACCCTCATCTCGACCCCGTTGGCCGACTCATCTTTCTGTCCGAGACCACGGTATTCCCACATCTCACTCGTTAACCTCGCAAGCAAGTCCCGACGTCAGCCGGCAGTCTCAACGTGTGTGCATCCACGTGTTTTTTTTTCCCTTTAACATTTCCATTGTTGTTGTTGTATGCGTTCTGCTGGCCCTGTGTGACATTTCAAGCCATCCCTGACATTTTTTAACAACATAACAGGTTAATGTATGTCTTTGTGTCTACATGTATGAATAAATATACGTACAGGGTTCGCAACAAGTTACTTGCTCTAAAAGATAGAAGAGTTATACTATTTATCGCCCGTTTTTTATTCCCCTGCCGGATTAAGGCCTCCCCCCCACACCTTGCCATTCATTAGGAGTTTAACACGGAGGCTTTCGCGACCAATATCGTCCATAATAGAGGGTTTTTTTGGGTTAGATCGCGTAAATATATAAATGTGTCATTTAAGCCCGCCACCACACGACACAGTCGACTAGTAAGGGTTGTTATGTAAACAGAACGTGCCAATTTGTCACTAGCACAGTACACCGGTGTGTTGGAGAGCCAAGCCACAACACTTACAATCTGAGTACGACGTTTAGCCAGTCATTACAACTAGCTTCATCAGGCGACAGCCACGTTTGTGGAGATATCCACCTGTTTCGTTCCTTATATAGAGGCGTAGATGTGGTGATGGACAAGATTCAAACTCGGGCACCCGGCGGGTTCAATGTGCAGTGCGCCAAGCACTGTAGCTTGACAAGATACGATATAAATTTTGTCATGAATCCAATTACATTCCTACGTGAAGGAAGTTCTCATATCACTTGCATGCCACGATGACAAAGCACACATTGAGAAAGCCTGTCTTGAGTGACTGATGTAATATTTTATAATGTTATAGAAAACTTCAAATCTAGATTAAAGTTACGGAAGGTGATTTGAAGCTGAAACATTTTCCACAAATAACATTTTAATACCTGCAGAGCCAATTGAAAGTGGGCAAAGCCCTAACCTTAACCTTTGGCTGACTACTGTATTCTACAGATTATAAGATGCTTCGGAAAGTAAGACCCAACCCTGATATCAATAACGTAATACGGATCTCTGTCACAAAGACAAAAACAATTATTTGCCATATAGCCTTAGGCTGTAGGGGCAAGTGCTCTTAGCGAGCACCTATTAAGGCCGGAACGGTACACGAGGGGGTAGGTGGCCAACACCACACCCGACCGCCTTTGTCTCTCCAGTGGGGATGTTTTCACACACTGAAAAGGTACTCATTTGAGGCTGAGTCTACCTAGGAGAGGCCTGGGACCGGTTCAGATAATCGTCGCTGGTGTTGGCCGTGAGCAGGAATCGAACCCGGGTCGCCGGGTTCATAGCGCAGCGCACTAACCGCTACACTACAGCACCCCACACACACTAACACACACACTCACAGATAGTAACCACACACTAGCACACGCGCCTACCAGATTATATGAGACGCATCCCTAACTTTCGCTTGAAAATACAGAGGGGGAAAAATGCGCCTAATTAGTCCGGAGAATACGGTAACACAATACAATGAACATAAGCAAATATAAGTACCGTAAACTAACATCAAGAGCAAGTAACTTATGACGGACCCTGCACTTAAACTCGTGAGTCCCGCATGTTAACTCTGTTCATGTAACCATGATGCCAAGCTGTGCATGATGCTGAATTGCTCCTGTAACATTAACCGGTCAGCGCATGTGTGCGCGCCTGTGAGCGAGCGAGCGAGCAAGCGTGAGCGCGTGTGTCTGTGTGTACGCGTGTGTCTGTTGAATCCACCCTGCCATCCCACACGGAGCGCATGTTGTGTGTGCATGTCGCCTGCATGCACGCGCGGGGTAGTAACCGCATCTCACCTTCTCTGCTTGCGTGAGATTTTGCCTTGCTTTAACTGCGCAGCGTTAAGCCAGCCGAACCACAAGTCTGTCTGTCTGTCTGGCCCGTAGGCCCTTAATCATCATCCTCATCATTATCTACATCAGCAGTGTTATTCGCCATCAGGAATGCTCTCTGCCTCGCAAGCGACAGGTTCTACCTTACATCGTGTCCGATCTGGCCATGGCAGGTGCACTTTTCACAAATGGAAAATAAAATAATCTCAACGGGACTGGGGTGCATCGCGACATACATTGGAGTACATCGTCAACTCGTGGGTCTTTGCGTGAGTCTGTGGGTCTTTGCGTGAGTCTGTGGGTCTCTGCGTAAGTCTGTGGGTCTCTGAGTGGGTCTCTGGGCCTCTGCGTGAGTCTCTGGGTCTCTGCGTAAGTCTGTGGGTCTCTGAGTGAGTCTCTGGGCCTCTGCGTGAGTCTCTGGGTCTCTGCGTGAGTCTGTGGGTCTCTGAGTGAGGCTGTGGGTCTCTGCGTGAGTCTCTGGGTCTTTGTGTGAGTCTGTGGGTCTCTGCGTAAGTCTGTGGGTCTCTGAGTGGGTCTCTGGGCCTCTGCGTGAGTCTCTGGGTCTGCGTGAGTCTCTGGGTCTCTGCGTGAGTCTCTGGGTCTCTGCGTGAGTCTGTGGGTCTCTGCGTTAGTCTGTGGATCTCTGCGTGAGTCTGTGGATCTCTGCGTGAGTCTCTGGGTCTCTGCGAGAGTCTCTGGGTCTCTGCGTGAGTCTGTGGGTCTCTGCGTGAGTCTGTGGGTCTCTGCGTGAGTCTGTGGGTCTCCGCGTGAGTCTCTGAGTCTCCGCGTGAATCTCTGGGTCTCCGCGTGAGTCTCTGGGTCTCTGCGTGAGTCTCTGGGTCTCTGCGTGAGTCTCTGGGTCTCTGCGTGAGTCTCTGGGTCTCTGCGTGAGTCTCTGGGTCTCTGCGTGAGTCTCTGGGTCTCTGCGTGAGTCTGGCTCTCTGCATGAGTCCTGCAGCTGCCTTAACTCAATATTTTATTCTGGTCTAAAACGAGGCTGGTTGTGCACTACGTGCTCAGTATGGTGATGTCATATGACATGCATTGCATGGTGGGTGGGCATTTTTTGCCTGGGACGCACCATCATCATTGTGGCCATCATCAGCCATGACCAATCCACTGCTGGACCCTATGCATGAGCCGATTTCATAATTTCCCGTCAAGATCGCTCCATCTCAATTTTAAACGTCTTTTTTTTCGGAATCTAAATTAGCAATTGTGCCGTCAGCGCCGCGTCGCGGGAGGAAACGCTCACAATAGTCAGCGCAGGTCCCCCCTCCGTGTTGGAACATGGTCCCTGGAAAGGAGATATCACAGAGCCACTGTGGTTCATTAAAGTGGTGACCTCATATCCACACTGTACTTTCCGACGCGTCTCACTGCAGAGAAATGTCCATAACTGAATTTTGTTACTTTTTAAACTCCAATTTTTTGCCAATTTAAGTGACAAACTTAATGCGTTTTTTTTTATTATGTGTCTGTGCATTCATTAGGAACCAGTCTCACTACACGCTTGGTAAAATCCCAGTTTGATCCCCAGATTGAAATCTCAAACACCTTCTCCTGGATTACCAGCCAAGGGATATCAACGATGCCGGGGTCAGTTTCCTCAAACTCTCAGCAACCCAACAGCGTGTAAAGATCGGTTTAAACACGGATATCAACCCGCGGTGTTTCACTCTCGATCGATGGGTTTTATCATTATTGATGGCGAGGCATGTCAAGATGTTTCAATGCACGCCACGATTCCGCTCACAAGAGCAAAATGCGATCAACGTTTTTCGCTGACGAGCGTTGCGATCGATATTCTCGGCTGACGTCAGTTCAATAGGCAGAACACTTCTTCTCCTTTTAATTAATTACCGCCCGACTATTGATTGTGGGATTATCGCTCGTTAATGATTAATACCCACTCAGATCGTGCAGCGGCAGCATCAGTGTGCTACTCTTAATTGGAAGATTGCGTTCAAATCCATCTCGGAAGGTAGGGGTGGTGGTGGTGGTGGAAGTTGAAAGACCCTGAGCCGGCACTGCTGAGATGTTAGGTTCTAATCTGGGTTTCAGCCGCTGCTTGCGATTAAACCGGTTTCGCAAGAGATGTGAATTGGTGATCTAAACCCTGTCTTCAGTGACTTGCATAGAGACCCGTAGACTGACTTAGAGACCTGTAGACTCACATAGAGACCCTGTAACTGAGTTGTGATTAAAACCGGGTTCTCAAGTGCAGTGAGTTGATGGTCGCAACCCAGCAAACACCAGTGATTGCTTTTTTTTATAGACCTCTGTCATATTAAAGATGGTTTTACATCATTTTTTTAATGGTCCGACTTATTTTTAAAAACATTTCTGTGATATCCACTTTCTCTGCGAGTGTCCCAATTGGATTCTTCGCTGCATGATACGGTTCCGACACCACAATTGCGATCAAATTCAGAAAAATACAAAAATATTTTGTTTTCCTTTTCTCCATGGGAGTTGAATCGGCCCTTAATCTCTCTGGGGGTCGATGAAATGAGAACCACTTTGTGAGATGTCAACAGTTTTTAAACTTTGGATGTACATTCGTCCCAACCATAATAACATGGAATTCCCACCACTAGCTTTTATGGCTCGAAATAAAAGATGAGCATAGCCACATAATCTGACTTTGATTCCTGGCCCGGGCCACTACCAGTGGTGAGTGATATCTGAACCGGTCCTGCTGTCACCAACCGGCATTGACCAGCCTGGTAAAGTACGGTCAAACAGACCCAATGACCGCAACACAGAATGATCAGGCTTTCATCCAGCAGTGGATTAACTAAGGGCTGTGTATCATCCTGTCATGTCACTAGATTAACATTACATGCGATTCGGGCAAGACTTGTGGTTTAGCGGCGTTGTTTAACAAACCCCTTAGCGAACTAACCTTGCTTCCACCCTCCGTCTCCCTGCCGCCCTCCCCACCAATCTCACACTGATCCAGCCTCCAACGGCGACCGCCCTCGCGCGACTCCCCACCCCCTTCCCTGCGCCCCGCAGCGACCGGCGTGATTAGCACAGTGTGTGCCGTCATCGGCTAAAACGATGGCGCAATATGAAAGATTAGAGCCGCCGCCTCGCCCGTAACTTGGGTGATGTGTGCCAGCCCATGAGTCCGACCTCTGTGAGGGGTAACCTGCAAGGGGCGACCAGGATGGAGCTGTGGGTCAGGGTCATGTTAGGGGCATCTGTGTAGGGGCATTCGTGGTTGCGCTGTGTAACTCCCCGACTTGTGTTGGGGTTGTACCGCGCGGCGTTGGTCACGATGTCTGACGTTTCGCGCCACGTGCCGGGAGATTTTTCTGGAACTGATTGTAATAAAAATGTGTTTTTTATCACGGTTGCTGAGAGCCAGGCTCAAAGGCTCGTAACGCCATGCGGACCGTAACAAATGGCATAATTCAAGTTTGTAATAGATGACGGTTAACTCGCTCCTTGAATTGAGAAATATTATGAGAGCTTGAGAAAAGAGACGATGGTAGGTGATTCTCAGGAGGCGATTTAGCCTTCGATCTCTCCGAGGTCCATAGAAAATGCGTACCTACTTTGCGTGGCATTGTCAACCGTTAGACTTTGAATTGGGCTCACCCCCCTACCATCGGATCGTGGAATTTCCACCACTCACCATGGTCCCGGTGCTGTAACCAAACAGAGCACTGGCGCTGTGGCTAAACTCAGTTCCTGCCGTAGCTCCCCCGACACGTGGAAAGCGCGGCGCTGGGACGACGTGCCGAACGGCGCGTGGCGGTGGGGCACAGCCCGAAAAACCGCGCGTCGGCGAGCAAATCTCTTGGGGCAGGCCGCTTTACCGCCTGACCTCAAACGTTACGGCCAACGGGTTCGAATTGATGACGAAACGCTTGCGGCAAATGCGGGGGGTGGGAAGCACCTTAGTTTATTTAAAATTGTTTAGTTCTGCGGTGGTTAGGGTTCGGGGGGAGATATATGAATGGTTCCCGGGCAGCTAGTCTCGCGTAAATGTATTCAGGTCCCCCTTCTTGGTTCTTTTGGTAAAGTCACATAGAAGGGAAATAATAAAATAATAAAAATAAAACAATAAAATAATTCTCACGACGTTTCGGCCACAACGCAAGCAGCTGTCCTCAGGTGAAGAACAAGTCTGTCGGAACAGGTCTGTCGGAAAGACCTGTTCTCCACCTGAGGACGGATGCTTGCGTTGTGGCCGAAACGTCGTGAGAATTATTTTATTATGTTTTATTTTTATTATTTTATTATTTCCCTTCTACGTGACTTTACCGAAAGAACCAAGAAGATGAATCCCTGCAGTCACGAAAGCTTTAAATCGAAATGTATTCAGGTCCCGTCGTAATAACCCCAATTGCGTGTAACATTCCGGCGTGCCGTGTGGAGTGTTTGGTTTTTTTGGGTCTGGAGCAACACAAACGAGACGTGAAACCCATCGCGATGATTTGGCTCGCCGGTGGCTTCTGCCACGTATGTTGAGTGTGGGCAGCACACGTAAACCCGGCTCAATTTCAATGATTTTAATGTGATTTTCTTTTTTCTGTTCCTCCTCTCTCCTCTTTCCGTGTGCCCACACTTTTTTGTTGCATTCACGTTTATTTATTTTACCTCCGTTTATCTCCCTCCCGACTATTTTTCCGCACGGCTGCTCTTCACGCGTCTGCATTAACCACGCATTTTGCTCCCCCCCCCCCCATTCCCCCGTGGAAACCGCTCATCCAACCTTCCTCTTCTCTGCGCCACCCCTCCGCATCCTCCACCCCCCGCGATTGTCTGCAAACCCACGTTCCCACGTCATTCAACTGACTCTCGTTAACATTTTATCTCTGCTACTCTGTTGCATCTGCCATTGTGTGTCACGCGTGGATTGCTTGGGTACCCATATCCACACCCCCCCACCCCACTGCCCCCGTTCCGTGTGTCTTGGCGTGCCTGTCCGCGCGCTTGCTTTGCCGCATTCTTGCACGCGTACGTTTGTGCGTGCGCCTGAATCTTACACACACGTGCGTGCTGGCATGCGCGTGCACGTGTGTGCACTTGCCCCTCGCGCGTTCATCTGTCCCCATGCGTGCGTGAATCCATCGCCCGTGTGCCTGCTTGAACGAATGCACGTGTGCGTCTGCGCGCGTGCCTGTATGCGTGCGTTCGTTCTTCCTTGTCGCCTGCGTCCATCCCCTCCCCCACTCCACGCATACGTGCGTGCGTGTGTGTGTGCGCGCGCACCCGCGTGCCCGCGCACGTCCGCACGTGCGCTGCGCATGATTTAACGGGCCAGTGTTCCCGGTGTGCCCTCGCTCAGCCTTCGCAAGCCCCGCGCTGACCCCCACACACAGCAAGCAGCAGCACCGACACCGCAGCCGCAGCCAGGAGCGCCGGTTCAAGCCGTTCAGCACGCCGTCGCCGCTGGTGAGGCGCGCGCGGGCGACCCGGGCGGGCGCCGACCGGCGTCGTCCGATCGTCGACCGCTCTTAAAAACGATGGCTGCGCTCTTGACAGACGAACGAGTTGGGGGAGTGATGGGAGGGGGGGGGCACCGACCTGGGTTTCAATGTAACGAGCTGGCAACAGGTTGGCAGGCGTCGCACACGGGCAGCAAATGTGTAATGATTTTCCACGTGCCGTTGTTAGGACCATGACGTGGCCCAACCTAAAGAATCAACTGTGAATAATAACACCGCCCTGTCCGTCGTACCGACTGGTACCCACTGGGCGACGGGATTGGTGGCGCGGTGGTGACGCTCGCGCCTCGCAGCTTGTAGGGCCTGGGTTTGAGTCCCGCCTTGGGGATGCCCTTCCATGTGCAGTTTACAACCCTCCTGGAAAAAGAGTCCTTGGACTCGGTGCGGCTCTCCTGGAATAAATAAGTGATTATTACGATGATGATTATTATTATTATTCTGCTATGATGATTTAAAACACAAGACGAGGATTGACTGTGGCCCCGCGTGTTTCCCGTGCAGGTGGAGCGGTTAAAGAAAGAGAAGCGTATCTCGTCTCCAGGCGCGGGGCTCAGCGCCTCGCCGATCCTGCGCCCTCCCCGGCGTTCCGAGCCCCCTCCCAGGTCCTCTCCCCCCTCTCCCTGGTAGTGCCCTCATCCCCCCTCCCCTCTCTCACCCTCCCTCTACAGTCCTTGCTCGTCGTTGTAATCGTTATCATCATCGGCAACACATTTCCTAGCTACTGATAGAATTCTACGGTTAACGCAAAACGTGTGTTCTCGTAGACGATGCGACGATCCCGTGTTTGTGCGTTGGGTTAGGTCACGTGGCGCTAGCTTCATGTCGTCGTTAACCCACCGCCACCACCCGACCAGACTGCCCCGTTCACGCGCGATTTTTGCACGCGCGACCAATGCAATCGTCAAAAGTGTGCGACCCTCCTCCGCCTCCTCTTCCCTAACCGGTGCCTTGAGACTTTTCACGACCGAGTCCAACGTTGACGCCGCCACGACGTGTCACGTTTGGGTCGGTCGACGGTCCGGCGCTCACCGATTCGCCCCACCGCTTCACCGGCAATCGGTCACCGCCGCGTCACCCTCCCGCGGTGACTCGACACGGCCCCCCGGACGCCGGCGCGTTCGCCGCCTGTCGCAGGGGTTTTCGCGGTCTCGAATCCAGCTGGCCCGCCCCGGTTGTATTACCGTGGGCGTGTTAAACCTCGACAGACGTTCACAGTCGCCCATTGTGTACCTACGTCACGGTCCCAATCTGCCAAATTTGACAACGTTGCACAACGCAAATGGCTCGATCGGGATCACACGCAGCAACACATCGCCCCCGGCCGCTAAACTACTTGCACGCCGCGTCTTTAAAACTTAGCGCCTTCCGACACGGTCAGCCCCGCACTGTAAGAAACGGCGCGAATACCAAATGTGCTGGGTTACCATCGGCGCCGCGTCTGCTCGCCGCAGGTCCAGCCCGCAGACCGGCGGCACCACCACGCCCGTGACGTCGGGCAAGACCTCGGGGCCCTTGAGGGCCAACCACCCGTCGCCAGCCGCCACCGCCGCCTTCGTGTCCTCCAAGCCACCGTCAGGGCCGCAAACACCACGGCCCCGTGTCGACAGGAAGGACGTGAAGGAAGCGAAGGAAGCGAAGGAAGTGAAGGAAGGGAAGGAGAAGAAGGAGACGAAGGACAGGAAGGAGACGAAGGCCGAGAAGGAGCGAGTGAATGCCGCCACCGCCAAGGACGAGAAGAGGCCGGCCATTGCCAAGAAGCCCAAGTTGTCATCTCCTCCAGCGGCGGGGTTGAAGGTCGCCACGCCCAACGTGGCCGCGCCTGTGTCGCCGCTGCCGCCGCCACCGCCATCTTCACCACAGACCGCCGGCGGGTACCGCGAGAAAGCGGCGGTGACGCCCGCGCCGGCGACGGAGCGACGAGGCGCCGATGGGGCACCGGCGGAAGTGGTTGAGGCGCCGGCGGCGGTGGCAGCGGCACCAGCGCCGGTACCGGTGGTGGAGGAGAAGGAGGAGGAGAAGCCGGGTGCCGAGAGAGTACGAGGAGAGATGATGCGTATGCCCACCATCGTCGGTACGCGCACCGTGTCTTTTATTTATTACATTACATTTCAAAATGTATTTTTTTGGGTAAAACCGCACGGCGCCCATCGCTGCCGACAAGGTAGACTTCTGTGTTGAATTGCAGCCCCTTCCTTCGTGATGAGCCTTGCTCTTTGGGAATGGCACAAATGCCAAGTTGACTTAGCACTGTGAACCAGCGGGCCAGGTGGCTCGGCAGGAGAGCGAAGCGGCTTGCAATTAAAAGGTTGCGACGAGTTCCTGACTGGGGGTTGACTCGGTCCCATCGTCACTCATCCCCCGGGGGTCGATAAAATGAGTAGAACTTTGCCGGGAAGTCAACAGTGGTTTGCGCAATGGGAGTCTTGCCGCTGTCATAGGAACGTGGAATTTTCACCGCTAGCTCAGGGCTGTAAGAAAGTGACGGGGACTGCCGCAGTGCCTATTTGAGCAGCAGGAAATCACTCTTGACTTTTCTTTTTTAATTAGACGGCCCTTCCTACAGGCGGGGTTGATGTGACACTCCCATGACACTCACCTGGCCTTAAAATGATTCACCGCTTTCCCACCTGACTCGCACCAGTCATAGACTCGCCTGATTCTCACCGCTCACCAGTTCATGCAATCCTAGTGGGCAGCTTGTGTCCTCCAAAAGGAGCCACATGACAGGACTCGGTGAGGTTTTCATGTGTCAAATATTTGTTGCTCATTGTCCTCCCACAGTATGAATCTCACTTCCCCCAGACATCCATGCTGTCAACTCCCTGCCCACCTGTTCAAGTCCAGGCTCGAGACCTTCCCCATCTCATCTGACCAAGACTGACTCACTGTCTTTCTCTCGCTCTCCCTCGCTCTTTCTAATACATTTGCTCGCTCTTTCTGTACAGCGTCTTGAAACGTGGTCCAGAGTAGAGGCCATTAAAGTCCAAAGGGTTTCTGCAATTGTTATACATTTCTCCCTGCGTTGCTGTGTTTTTCTGCAGTTGGGAACATAAAAAAACGCGGCTGAACCATTTCAGAATCGCTATCTATACTTGACGAGTCAGAAGAGCTATGGCGCTCTTTCTCACACACATCCAGTAGTTTCGCAGATGTCCAGTAGATTTACCATTTACCGTGCCTAACGTGCCGACCTCACCCCTCTTTTCCCGCAGTGGAAGAGGCCCCTCCTGTGGTCGACAGTGACGAATCGGAAGAGCCCACCGCTACCGGGTGGTTTGACGAGACCGCCGCCGCCGGCACCAATCCCCCCACCGTCTCCACTCAAGAGGCGCCGGCGGGCGTTAAACGGCAAGGAGACCAAAGCCCTGTCGACGGCAAACCGTCGCCCAAAGAGCAATCCGCCGACGACGGCGCCGGGAGAGAGAGCGTCGCCAAATCGGCCGAGACGACGGGGCCCGCCGAAACTGCCCGGCCGGCGCCGGCGGCGGCGGAGGCGGCAGCGGCGGTGGCGGCAACCGCGCCGGCCACCGCGGTGACCAAGACTCCCAAAAAGTCCGGGGCGGCGGAGGGCGATGCGGCACGGCCGAGCGCGGCCACGGAGGAGGTCGCGACGCGGACGCCGGGCGGCGGGAAGGGTCGCTCGGACGAGGCCAAGGCGTCGTCGTCGGGCGGCGGTGGCGGCGGCGGTGGGAAGGGTCTCGCAGGGAGCACCAACGCGGAGGACGCGACGCGGGCCCTGGCCGAGAAGCGCAAGCTGGCGCGAGAGCAGCGCGAGAAGGAGGAGCAGGAGCGCATCGCTCACGCCGAAGCCGAGAAGTGACGACCGCACGATCGCTCGCTCGCACTCGCTCACGCGCTCTTACCCACTCGCATAAGTTCAACACTCGCCCACGTAAATGCAGATGTCCCGGTCTACGGACGTTGGCATTTAGCGGCGCCCCCCTCCCTCCGCTCTCGGCAGGCGCATGAAGGAGGAGATCGCTCGCCGCAAGGCGGAGGAGAGGGCACGGCGCGAAGAGGAGGCACGTCGGCTGGAGGAGGAGCGCCGGGTGCAGGAGGAGGAGGAGCGGCGGCGAGCGGAGGAGGACCGCGAGAGGCGGGAGATTGAGGAGCGCGAGCGGCAGGTGGAGATACAGAAGCAGGTGCGCGTCCGTGCCCACAGCTCCCCGCCCGTTTTTGTGCGTCCGTATGCATGTGTGTATGTGCGTGTGTGGGGAGCGGTGACGCAGTAGCTAGCGTGCTGCGCTACGGACCCCTGATGACCCAAGTTTACTTCCCGCTCACGGCCAACATGAGTGGACGAATAGCCGAACTGGTCCTGCTCCTCTTGTAGGTCAACTCTGGCGCTGTGTGGAATAAACATCGCGACCGAGGAGACAAAAGGTGGCCGGGCGTGCTACTGGCCACCCACCCCCTCGTGTGCCTTGCCGCCCTTAATAGGTGCTTCTCACTAACGGCACTTGCCCCACCAGTCTGTAACGGCTACGCGGGGGATCTTTGTGTGTGCGTGCGACAGAGGGAGGAGGCAGAGGTGCGGGCGAGGGAGGAGGCTGAGAAGCAGCGCGTGGAGCGCGCTCGCCAGGCTCACAAAGAGGAGCAGGAGCGGCTCGAGAGGAAAAAGGTGCCGCCTGCTCGCTCCACGCACATCTCCGACTTGCAGCAACTCGCCCCTCTCCACTCCCCTCCACGCGCTGTCCTACCTCTCAACTCTCATCTCAGTCCACTCCCCATAACGCACTCTCCCACCTCTCCCCTCTCATCTCACTCCCCATAACGCACTCTCCCACTTTTTTCCTCTCATCTCAATCCACTCCCCACAACGCACTCCCCCACCTCTCCCCTCTCATCTCAATCCACTCCCCACAACGCACTCCCCCACCTCTCCCCTCTCATCTCAATCCCACTCCCATCCATGCACTCTCCTACCTCTCAATTCACTCTACTCCCCACAACGCACTCTCCCACCAATTTCGACGAAAGCTTTTACAAATCTGAATCGCCCATAGCATTTGCCACCACAACCCTTCCCATTTATCCACTTTGAATCGTAGCTTTCTTAGCGTTCACCAATGGTTCACTAAGCCTTGCGTCGTGTCTCTCTGTCTGCAGCGTTTGGAGCAAATTATGAAGCGGACACGGAAATCGGAACCCAACAAGGAGGTACATCTGGGGCGAGGGGCACCGGGGTCGTGGAAATGAAAGCTACCTTTGGCTCTGTAACAATTCAGTCCCGTGGGTGTAGGGATATAGAGGGCAGAAGGGGGTGATGGAGGAGGCATGGTGACTATGGCCACCCTACATTTTAGGCGTGCAACGATGCTGCAATTGATGTTGTTGGTGCTGTTGCTGATGCCTGTATGGTGCTGATGATGATGATGGTGATTGTGGTGGTGATGGTAATGCCGGTACTCACGATGCGCATGATGTTGACAACGCCAGGCCCTGACTGTGCGGTCGCGTGCGTTTGTGCCGAGTGCATTTGCGCAGAAAGAGGGGAAGGATCTTGAGGATGCTCCAGATCAGCAGAGCAATGGTGACACGGGAGACTCGCCAGGTAAAGTCTGCAAGCATAAACTAATTTTTTTTTATTTTACCAAGTAAGGCCCACTGAGCTATATAGCTAGCTCTCTTTCAGGCGTGACCCGGCCACAAATGATCGATTGACAAATTGCATAGCAACCAAATACTCTTAATGTATGTTGATTATAAATGTGAAGGGTAAAAGCGGAGGACCCAGAGAAAAATCCACGTGAACTATTTGTCTTTTGTCAACGTGACACTTCTTTGCTGATTGGCCATGTCGGGTGGTGGAGGGTCACGACACATTTATAAATAACGCGATCTAACCCAAAAACGTTTATTATGAACTGAGCAGGCCTATTACAGAGCCACCTCTTCCGTGCCATCGGTGATGTGTCGCAGATTCAGCCTGGTGAACTGGGTATCTGCTTCTACCCTTTGTTTGCCTCGAATTTACTGAACTGGTCCTAATTATCATTCATAATTAGCTACTTTTGGGTTGGATCACCGTGAAGATGTTTTGCACATTTTCAACAATAACCCTCCTAACTATCCAACAATTGAATCAAGTTTTCACGTCGTGGGCAAGAGTGCCGATCGATTCGATTTTTCAGGCCCCTCTCGTGAATGCGTCTCCTACCCCTGTCGTCCTCCACGCTTGAGCGCCTCGCCGTGTTTAAACAACGGCGAAGTTGCTGCGGTCGACTGCGTAGACGCGCCAGCTAAAATGGAGGCCGTGGCATGTGCGGTGCCGGTGGGGTGACCGCGTTTGCAGGGCTCCTGAGCTTGAACGGACAGACGCACGCGCGGGAGGCGCCCACCGGGAACGGCAGCGCGGCAGTCGGAAGCCTGACCACGGAGGGGAGGTGAGGCCACGCACTGACCGACCGAGCGGGACGTGCGCGGCTCTATGAATCATTTGTGCGCGCGGCTCCCTGAATGAAACGCACGCCTGGCTGTGAATGATGACTGACTCGCGGACACGCGGATCAATTAACGGATCACACAGCTCGGCCACACGGTTATTCAAGGTGAAAATATTTGTTTTTAAGTTGGATCTTCCCACCCATCCTGTGACGCGTGCATACCTGCCCCTTCGCCCCCCACACTCCCGCACCCCCCCCCGGCACCCCCCCGTATCTCTCTCTCGCCCTCTTTCCCTCTCCGCCCCCCACACTCCCGCTCTCTCGCCCTCCCTCTCCAGCAACGGGCGAGACTTCGAGGAGCTGATCGACCTCGCGATGGAGCCGCGGTCGATGAAGGCGGCGGTGACGACCGAGAGCGGCGATGCTCCATCCGACGCCGTCGGCAGCGCGACGACGACGGCACCGCCGCCAAACCCCCCGCTCATCGCCTTCGAGGAGAACGGAGACTCGCTGGCCTGAGGTGCGGCGCCAATCGCCCCATCGCTCACCCGCCTTCTCACCCTTAACTCACAAACTATACTATTTTTTACTTGACCAGGCGAGGCCCACCGAGCTACGTAGCTCTTTTTCAGAAGCGACCTCGCTTTCGCAAACGGTAGCTCAGCGAAGCGGCTTATCGTCACCACGTGGACATTTACAGCGGCCAAATGCTCTGAATGCGCGTCGATTCTAAATGCGGAGGGAAAAAATTAAGGACCCGGAGAAGAACCACGGAGAGGGAGGGAGACACCGCAGGCGTGACGGTCGGGATCGAACCCACGACCTCCTGTGGGGTCAACGGCGGAGTTCGTAACGCCGCGCGGTAAACACTCGACCCCTTTCTGTTGCTTTGCTCTCTTCGCGTCCTCCCCCACCCCTGTCGCCTAATCGCGCGCCGTTCCGTGTTCGCTTTTCTCTCTCCATGCGCCACCTTCCCGCTAGGACGGAGGCGAGGAACTGACGATGTCTGCCGACGTTGGAGCCGCCGGCGCTGTCCACCGCTCGCGGGGAACCGGCGTCTCCTGCGCTCGGACACCCACTGTTTATTATTTTTTTTATTCCCCGCGCCCCCCGCCCGTTATCGTTTTGAGTGTCGACTGTCACGCTTCATCCTTCGCCACCGCGCCGCGATCCGTCGCGCGTCGTTTTGCTGCTGGGAAAAATCCGTGGACGCGTCCCCCGAGTTGTGAATGTAGTTGAAGACGGAAGCGAAGAGCAACGAAAAATAGATGGGGGGGGGGGGGGGTTGGGGGGGAAACCGTAAATGTAAATGAAAACGATCAGTTTAAAAATAATAATCTGTTTTAAGAAAAGCAGAACTCGAGTAAGTAAGCGGGGGAAAAAAGAAAAGGAACACGATTGTAAATATTGTCAATGTAAAATTATTGTAGAAGTTGAATATTCTCTCTATCTCTGTCGCTCGTGAGGATTTACTTGTGAAGCTGTGTACCACAGTGCTGTAGCGGGGCTCTCGTCACTCGGGTCTGTTCAGACCAACACTAAACGCGGCCAGGCTGGCTGTGCTGTCCCCTCCCTCTCCGCCGCCTGCCGCTTTGCGATCTGCCGCTGCGCGTGGGGCCGTGGGGCCGTGTGGCCGTGGGGCCGTGTGGCCGTGGGACCGTGGGACCGTGGGGCCGTCTGTCGGCCAGCCGTCGTGATGCTCGATGGCGCAAGCGGCGCGGCGCAAGCGGCGCGCCGCTAGGCGAGCGCGTTGGGTGTGGCCGGCGCGCCGCATCGGTTGTCAACCGCCCCGCAACTTTCATCGTCGCCTCTACTAACCCCCCCCCCCCCCCCCGGTTTTTTCCCCCCACTGGCACACCCGAGCCCAGCCAGCACGCGGGGAACAGGGCGGTTTCCCACTGGCTCTTCGCGGAGCCGAGCCAGAACCCGAACTAGAACCCGAGCCAGACTTTATAGTTTGGCTCGGGGTCAAGCAGCGCCAGGGGCGGACCTAACGACGCATTCACGGTGCGCGTCGTCACCGCGTCATCGCCATGCGTCTCCATGCGTTAATTTCGCGCGCGACGTCGGGTTACACCGAGGACGCCACGTCCGGGCGCTGTGTCGCACCCCCGACTAGCACGGTTGGCTATGTACGGTGCAAAATAAGTTCGACGTGCAGATGTCTTCCACTCGTTCACCGTACGTGACGCTGGCGGCACGGCTCTGCCTCTGCAGTGGAAAAATAACCCCCCCCGGCGCCTCCCGAGCCATGCTGGGATGGCTCGGCATGGCCCCAGCACGGCTCGGTTGTGCCAGTGGAAAAGAAGCAGGTGCCACCACCATCCCCCTTCCTGGGTCTGTCTCACAGTCCCACAACCCCCCCTTCCCCCCCCCCCCACCGCGGGTTTTGCACTTTGAAGACGGAGGTTGAAGATTTACCGCCCTTACGTGTATTTAGGGTAACGTTTTAAGAGTTAGGCTGACGGTTTAGGCTTTGTTGGGAGGTTAGAGTGGAGCGTTAAGGTTGATGCCGTCAAGGCGAGGAGGGTAGGTGTTGAATATACTCGTTAAGAGTTAACGTTATATTTTTTCGGGGTCATGGATTGTATTTAACAGATGGGACGGAGTTGCGATTACTTTTTCGAGAAGCTCGCAAGATGAAACATGGTCTCAACCCTCGTGACACCACCGCCGCCGCGCACCACCGCACTCGCGTCACGCCCCACCGGGGAGGCATGAACGCTCGGACGCGATGAGATGGGGGGTGGGGGGCAGTGGGGAGTTACGCGTCGGCCAATAACATCGAGGCAGTGTCGTCGCTAATTCCGGTCGTCCGCCGATGGTTTTCCGTGCGCTTGACCGACGGCGGTCCGGCGTCACCGCAGTGCCGGCGGGGGATGAATGTGCGCCGTTCCGCACGAGTGACGGATTGAAACCGCTTGCGTCATCGGCGCAATCGCCACCATCGCGCTGCTCGTGGAAACGGGCGGCATGGTTTGTCGACGCGCCGTGATGATGATGCTGTGGTTGGTGCGCACACGCAGACACGCGCGCACGCACATGCTCGCGCACGCACTCGCGCGCCGGTGGAGTGTTGCCGTGAGCCGGGTCGTCATAAATAGCCACCCCGTGGGGCATCCACACACAAACATGGACACTGAGATTTCCAATGTCTGGTGGTGATTCGTTTATAGAGGCCGCCTGGTGGTGGCACTCCAGAGCTCCCTCTGTGAGGAGGCCCTTGCGCCAGCAGTGACGCAAGCAATTGCAGGGCTGCGCCTTTAACATTTGTAGGACACTCACGACATTTAAAACTATGAGAAATGAGAGAAAATGCCTCTGCATGCCTCCCACCGTTCTCAGCAGAACTCATGAAATGTTTTAAATGTTCTCTTCACTTTCTCAAGATATCTCATCGCCTGCCGAGAAAGACGGTTTAAGGCGGTCTATAAATGGATCGCTCGTACGTTATTAATCAATCGAACCAGGGATTGGATTTCTCGCTGAATATTCAATGGGCATCGACGCGAGCGTGTGGGCCACGTGATACGAGTAGCCACAGCCATCGAAGGCGCCAGAGGTGTGGTGAGCCCGATGTGCCGTGCCGGGTTCCCAATATACATTGGAAATGTAAGTCCCAGACCTAACATTGGGACGTTTTCCATAACCCGTCCTGATTGCCCGCCTTTTGGGGAGGGAGGTAACGATATTATTTATGCTTCGTTTAAATGTATAATTGTTTTCGTCTCGTTGATAACTTGCTAATTATCGTTGTGCTGATGCAGCATTTGAATAACGGGAGGTCCGCATGCAGCAACAGCAGCAACCATCGGTATCGCCGACGGGAAACACCTTCAAATAGCTTCGAGACCCAACGGCTCTGCCCACTACGGATGAAATTCTTGGTCGATCGACAAAAAATCGATTTGCACGCTTGACGATAACGCGCGGGGGTCTTGACGGAACCCCGCGCGCGTCAGAGTTGTGAGTTTGTCTCCGATGTGCGGACACGCCGCGCGTGATGGGGGAGACGCTGCCGCACACGGGGTTGGGAGGGGGGGGGGTGCCCGACTCGGGAGCTTGCGACGGGCAAGACGCAATGTCGAACGCCGCAGGGGGACCGGCAACCAAATTGTCAAGAAGAGCCACGGGTTTTTTTGGGACAAATTCGGTGCGCAAAAACTCACAATGTCAAAGAGCCGCAATGCATGCGAATGCAAATAAACAGACACGCACTCAGTGTCACGAAGCTGTCAGTAAAGAACTGCACGCGCCTCCAGAGCCGCAGGTTGGCTGACCCCCCTCCCCCCCACCGGTCTAACGGAGACGGACGACGATGCATCGGTGATGGCGGCGGCGGTGGGCGGGGCTAAAGCACGAATCGACCCCAGGGGACGCCCCCCATCCGTGACCGCGGGTCGCTTGCGGCGCGTTCCGGATCGCCGCCGCCTCGGGGCTCGGTGGCTCCCACGCGCACTCGACGTCTCCTCTCTGTTTAACGCGGACGGAAAGAACAAAATATGGATGCGCGTCTCAAAATCGGTTTCACCGATTCGCGTTTCGCCGAATCCTCCTTTCGGGATGAGTCTCTACTCGGTTGCCGTTCGAACATCCACCCCCTTCGCCATCTCCTCTCTCTCCTCTCCCCCCCCTCGCCCCTTAATCAGTCGTCACGGCGATGAACGTGCACGCTGTGGGTCACCCCGCGGGTTAGGAGCGCCGTGCTTTTGCGAGCCACGCCGCGTGCCGCTTTGCTCCGCGTATTTAGGCAACGGCCAGGTGTGTGCGTGCCAGGTGTGTGTGTGTGTGTGTGCCAGGTGTGTGCGTGCCAGGTGTGTGTGTGTGTGCCAGGTGTGTGCGTGCCAGGTGTGTGTGTGTGTGTGCGCTAGTGCAGTGGTGATCCCACGCTGCTGTACTACAAACCCGCCGACCCGAGTCCTTTTTTTTCTCTGTGATTCCCGCTCACAGACAACATCGGTGACGAATATCTGAACCGCTCCTGGGCGTCCGCTAGGTCGACTCAGCCTTAAATGAGTACCCGGTGCGGTGTGTAAACAACAGCCGCTGGGGAGACAAAGGCGGTCCGGGTGTGGTACTGGCCCATACCACCTCGTGTGCCGTACCCGCCTTCGTCGGTGCTCGCGAAGAACACTTTCCCCAGCAGTCTGTTAAAGGCTACACGGGGGGCGGACCTTTGTATGTTTATGTGAATATGCGTGAGCGCGTGTGCCCGTTCGGTGTACAGAAGTGTGTTGGTGTGTGATGGTTTTGTGTAGACGCACGGCGTATTCGGGTCCGCGTACAATAAAACGTGTTCAGGTGTGTGTAGGCAACAGGTGGTGTGCACCCAGGTGTGCTGCGAAGGTGTGTGGAGGTACAGGCGTGTTAGGGTGTTTACCCCCTATGCCGTGTGTGTGTGTGCGCCCGTGTGTTTGCTCGGGAGGTCTGTGAAGGAGAGCGTTCCCCACGTGCTCTGTGTGCAGGTTAGACGTATTTTCAGGTGAGCCCAGGTGCTCTCAAATCTCCGTGGATGTGTTCGTATGATTGTGTAGGCTTGTGCGTTTGTGTGTGTGTGCATGCACGTGTGTGTATGCGGGGAGCGGTAGTGCAGTGGTTAGTGAGCTGCGCTACGAAAACGGCGACCAGAGTTCAAAACCGCGTGTCACGACCAATAAGTGGCGAATATTTGAACCGGTCCCTGGGGGTCTCTTCGGTCTTTCGACTCGGCTTTGAATGACTTGCCCTGGTCCGCGCTGTGTAACTAGCAGCACTGGGGAGACAAAGGCGGCCGGGAAAGCGTGGTGCTGGCCACGCCATCCTCTCGCGTGCCGTGCCGGCATTCATACATGGGGTGTGCTCGTTCACAGCACGTACACGAAACGGTCTGTTGAAAGGCGACACCGGGGCTTAGGTGTGTTCACGTTCAGTCACGTGTGTCTCTTCGCCGGAAGGCGAAAATATTGGCTACAACTGGAAATGCAAATCCCTGTATCGCGGTGGTCAGGGGTTATCTGCTAGCTATGTGTTGTACTGTGTGTGTGTTTCTTGTTGTTACACGTACACACACACACGCGCACACGTGCACAATGTGCAGGACTTTAAATTTCTCACTGGATATTTGTGTTGTTACCCGACCACTGGCTGTATATTCCCCGATGTCACGGGGTAGCCACGGGCACAGAGAGAGGGAGAGAGGGGCTATAATGGACGTGGTTGACGCGCCGTGCGCGGGGAATTTGTGTTCGGTTTCTCGACCCAGACAGACCCGGCTGAGATTTTGAGTCCTGCATTACAGTGTTGGAAAATGGGAATTTATGTTTTTGTTTGTTTTAAATCACTTGATAAATACATACGTACATATCATTCGTCGCACGTAATATAGATATTTAAAGTTAGGAGAGAACGCATACATGCATTAAAAACAGCACGAATACATCGGTGAAGTACAGTCCAGACTTGTTGGGGCGAATGTTATGAACGGGCAGCAAAGGCCGGCACACCATACAACGAGCTGGTGGCCAGCACCACGCCTCCCGGCCGCCTTTGTCTCCCCAGTGCTGATTTTTTTTTTTTGCGCCGCACCAGGTGCTCATTTGAAGTTGGTTAGACCTAGGGGAGACTCCGGGCCAATATGTGCTGTTGATGTGCATAAGCGTCGGTGTGTAATGTGTGGGGTAGCTGCAGTGTAGTGGTTTACGCACTGCACTACGAACCTGGCGACCCGAGTTTAATTTCCGCGCTCAGGGCCAACAACGGCGACGATTATCTTAACCGGTCGTGGGCCCTCCCGGAGATCAACTTACCCTCAAATGAGTACCTGGTGCGATGCATAAACATAGCCACTTAGGGAGACAAAGGCGACCGGGCGTGGTGTTGGTCACCCCCCCCTCGTGTGGCGTTCAGGCCTTTATCGGTGCTACTCGCTAACAGCACTTTTCCCCAACAGTCTGCTGAGGCTACACGGGGGGTCTTTGTTTATGGGTGTAAGTAAGTTCTCGGTTTTAGCGTTAAATACGCGGGGGGGGGGGGGGTGACACTGTAACCCAAAGATAATCTAAACGATGCGTCGATTCACCGTTTAACATCCACGTGTACATAACACGCGTTAAGATAAAAATATATACAAGTTGGATAAAAAAACACTCAGCGGTTCACGCCACGAATGGGTTGACGAAACGACCCACTTGCTGTACTTGCCATCTCCCTTAACCGTCGTTAATCGTCGATGGATTTAAAATCCCAACGGCGATTAAATGAACGCCCATCGGGCATTCGCGTTGTGATGAGTCGAGCGATGGGTAACCGGCAGTGATCGATTTCCGCCGATTTGTCTGAACTCTAAAATGTTTTTATTTTCCCCAGGTAAGGCCCCAACTGAGCTATCTCCTGTAGCTCTCTTTTTTTCAGAAGCGAACTGGCCACAACTAATAGCTGGACGAAGTGGCTCATCGTGTAGCAATGTATAGCAGCCAGAGATGCTCTAAGCGCACGTTGATTCTTAACGTGGAGTGGAAAAACCGGAGGACCGGGCGAAAAATCCACGCGACCACGGGGAGAGAGAGAGAGGGACACGCAAACCTCAAAATATACAGCAGGCGTCAGGGTCGGGAATCGCTGAAACCAACGACCTCCTGCATAACCAGGCAAGGTAGTTAACATTCTCGCCGCCCGTGTAGCCATTATTCGTCGTGAACCGCTGTGCGTGGAACGGAACGGTTCGAGACGACGTCCCTCCCGATGTGAGCCTCTTCCCCGCCGTGAACGCGTGATGCGGAGTCGGACTTCGCGTCTCGTTGCTGCAATAGCGGAGAGTAACGAGATTCAGCGGCTCACACTCGCCGAGCATTTACCGATCTCTCTCTCTCTCCGTCTCGTGGTGGTTCACTGTTCTTGTTGCCGCGTTAGACTTGTAGTAGAAGTGAGTTGCCTCTATCGGAGGAGGGGAGGAGGTCGGTTAATTCATTCTTATGATCGTTGTTGTTGTTGATGTGGTCGTAAGGCAGTGATGAAGGCTCGTTACAGAGCCTGCCTTTTGCTCGCTTGGTCGTGGCGAGTGTGCACGTGTGTGCGTGTGTTACAGACGAGTTATCGAACACACGTTAACTAACCAACACGCCAAGACAACGTAACTAACGAGACAAAAGCTGCAACGTCTGTATGTAATAATAAAAGTGTACATGTTTGCGCCCCCACTCTTAAATGCCCATATTTCCCCCCTCCTATTCCCCCCCCCCCCACCACCTTTGTATCTATACCTCATTTTTTGCTTTCATTTTTACGTAGCTTGCTGTCTGTCACTTCTAAACGCTGCAAGGATTTGACAATACTGAACTGTTAACAAAATCTATAAACGACCATTATTATATGACACGTGGGAGGTCGCCGAGTGCTGCGATTGGGGTAACACCAACCCACACGGTGCTTCGGCACACGACAAGAAGATGCGTTGGGGGTCCTGCCCCGAACCACCCCCACCCCATGCCCCCCAGAGCTCCCTGTGCCCCCCCCCCATCGCCTCTGTTCGTGTTCCCGACGACGATGACAACTCGCGTGTGTCGCTGGGAGCACGCGCCCGAGTCAAGTCCGTCACGCGGGTTCCCGACTCCCGATTTTGACCCTTACGATGTCAAACACCCGAACCACAACCACCCTTCGCCCCACCAACTTCGTCGGGTAGAGCTGTAGGACGTGGGCAGCAGACTGCTGGGGGAGGGGAGGGACGGTAATCGAGCAGAAGGAAGGAAGGAAGGGAAAGTCGCTGGCGAATTCTCACCGCGCGTTTTGGTCATCGCCGTCGACCGTTCATTGTGACGTCCATCCATCCACCTCCATCTTTCGGCACGTGCTCGCCCGCAGAGGACGTCACAGCGGGTGCATGGATGTCCCCCCCTCCGCCTTCCCAAGCTGGTTGTGAAGCGCACACGTGTGCACGTGGCATGTGCGTCCTGTGGTGAATTTAAAAAAACGCTGGCGAATTGCCACCCGTCGTCTTTGTGGCTCGGCGGGCGGGCGTGTAACGCGCTACGTAGTTGAATTAACGCGCTCGCTTCTTCGAGAACTTGCTGATGCTGCTGCTGACTTGCGTTTAGTTGATTGTCTCGTCGTTTAAATAGCGCGGCGCCCGCCCGCGACTGTCGTTTGCGCGTGACGTGAATTCGTGACGGCATGGAACCCCCCGGCCCACTGCACGGGGACACGCACGTGCACGAAGACACGCGTAATGTTGATAATAAGAATAATAACACCAATAAAAAAAAGACTGTCCCAAACTGCTGCTGCTGCTGTGAGTGTGTGATGCGAGCGGGGACCGTCTGTGATGTGACGGTGGCGCTACGATTGGGGAGAAGACACGGTCGCACTTTTGTTGGGCCGATTTACAGCTGTGGGAAAAGGGGGATCTCAGACGGAACTCTGTGATATCCGCTTCCGCGTACCCTTGTTGGGGGGTGCGCAGACTGCCCTGCGCTGCGAGAGTTGTAGGCTTTTAGTTTCGTCGACACAAGCGTACGAGCATAGATCGTCTTAAGGAAACATCTCACGTGTGATCGTGGTCACACTATAAATAATGAAGTAGCGCGTGGATTTGCTGAGCCCTTGCGTGCGGACTTGTGAGCGTTTTCCTCTTTCTTGTGGCCTCCTAGCGGTGCGGTTTCCTCCCACAGGCAAAACGTGAGTTCAATATTGACTAAAGGTCCATATATTAACCACTGCACTATGTGTATGTATATATTGGTAGGAACCTCCTGGTTACACCAGCCCACATGGGATTATTGTGTCCGTCGTGCAGGGAGGGGCTGTGTGGGGAGGGTGGGGCTGGGTGGGGGGGGTGGGGCTGGGTGGGGGGGGTGGGAGGGGAGGGTGGGGCTGGGTGGGGAGGGGAGGGAGGAGAGGGTGGGGCTGGGTGGGGAGGGTGGGGCTGGTTGGGGAGGGGAGGGTGGGGCTGGGAGGGTGGGGCTGGGTGGGGAGGGGAGGGTGGGGCTGGGTGGGGAGGGGAGGGTGGGGCTGGGTGGGGAGGGGAGGGTGGGGCTGGGTGGGGAGGGGAGGGGCTGGTCACCCCATGGTGCCCTCATAAAACTCAACGTTTAACCTACTCACGCCGACTTGTTCCCGCCCTCACAGTCGGGCATATTTGCGGAATACACCACGCCGCCGTTGACCCTGGCCATTGACCGAGCAACCCAACGTTCCTACCAGCTCCCTCCGCAGGAATGTGTTAAATACAGAAACACACCGTACCCAGGACCCTGCCAAGGGGGATGATTGCGAACGAGCGTGGCATTGTCTGAACTATCCCCCTGCTGTGGATTGTATTTTTTCGTTTCTATTTAATGAGCGTTCTGCGCACGCAATTTAGAGTTGAACTTTGCAACAAAACCCCCAATGCCTCGCTACCCCCCCCCCCGCCCCCCACGGTTCGGGAATTACAGGGCACGTGTCGCGCGAAGCGATGAAACGCCACTGCTGCCCCCCGCTCGCCCTCCGTGTATCACACGTTGGGTTTTTATTTAATGATTAAACATCTTTCTGGAGTGTTTTTAGTTTTCTCTCAATGTAATTCAAATTGTGCTGTTGGCATCGTTGCCGGATGGCGGCGGCTAAGCTGCACGCGGTTGCTTGTACTCCAGCACTGTTGCTGCAACGAGGGTTGGTGGGTCACACACAGACATGTAGTGAAACTCCCTTCCCTCCGGGGGAGCATCGAGGAGGTTCCATACCCTGGGCTCGCCAGGAAAAGGAGGGACAGAGAGTGGACTGATATTCATCTGTTTCCGTCTGTACGGGGATCGAGTGTTGCCCCCTCCCCTCGCGCGCAAGGCGTGGGTTTTCTGCGGGTGCTCCGGTTTCCTCCTCCACAGGTGAATAATAAACACGACTCGTAATTCATCGGCTGAAAACATCTTAAAATATTAAAAAAATTAACCCTCGTGAAATATATTTCTGGTACTTGGCGTAGTTGTCCGAGACAAATACGCAAATTGTATTATTGTGATGTCCTATTGCGAGTCGTGACATCACCGCGTGTTGGAGAACAGGCCAGTGGAAGGTGACACCGCAGAACTACTTCTGAGGCCTCGGCAATTAAACTATGAACTATATTTTATTTGACCAGGTAATGCCCACTGAGCTACGTGGCGACCTCGCCACAAATGATGGCCCGGCGAAGTGGCTCATCATCGTGCGGGAAATGCATAGCAGCCAAAAAAACTCGAAACGCGCGTTTATAAATGCGGAGAGGTAGAAAAAAAAACGAGAAAAATCCACGCGACCACGAGGAGAGAGAAAGAGAGAGAGAGACACGCAAACTCCAAATAGACAATAGGCGTCAGGGCCGGGATCGAAACCCACGATCTCTCCTTGCATACCAGGCGGGGCAATTCGCATCTCCGAGCCACCGCTGCGGCTCTCACTCAGTTACTTCCCCCCCCCGCCCCTGCAGCTTGCCACCGCTGCCACTGTGGATGGAGCGAGCGAGAGAGTCGTGATGTGCGGTGTGGCACGAGACAAAGCGATGGGGTGGTGGTGGTGGTGGTGATGGTGATGGCGTGGCGGGAGAATTTCGCTCGGCAGTGTCGATTGGAAAATCCAAATATAAACGCCACGTGCCGAAGAGAAGGAGACCTCACAACTGTGCGTGTGGCACATGCGGGTGCTGTGTGTGTGTGCGTGTTGTGGGTGGGCGTTGTGGGTGTGTGTGTGGGGAGCGGCAGTGCTGTGGTTAGCGAAACGCTGCGCTATGAAGCTGGTGCGGCGTGTAAACATCGCCGTTGGGGAGACAAAAGCGGCCGGGCGTGGTGCTGGTCACCCACCCCCTCGTGTTCCGTGCCGGCCTTCATAGGTGCTCGCTAACAGCACTTGCCCCAACAGTCGGTTAAGGCTATACGGGGGAATTTTGTATTTATCTTGTGCATATGTATAACACGTGTATACATATTGCCTGTACTATACATAATGCGCACAACAAAGATAAAGAACCCCTGTATAGCCTTTAACAGCCTGGCAAGTGCTGTGAGCGAGCACCTATGAAGGCCGAGGGGATTGGTGTCCAGCACCTGATGATGTTTACACATCGCACCAGGTACTCGACAGAGGCTGAGTCGATCTAGGGAAGGGCCAGCACCGGTTCACATAATCGTCACTGGTGTTGGCCGGGTTTGTAGCACCTAATACCCTCTGCACACAGGCTGCACACACGCACACTCATATCATACACTCAGTGCCGGATTAAGCTAGTGCAGGGCCTGTAGCATATTTTTATAAAGGGGCCCTAAATAAATAAATATTACATATTTACTTGCATTGTAAAGTAAATGTATTTTCTCATTTGCTTTACGGCCAGATAATACCACAAATCGCTAACCTTAAACACCCAGTCATTCATTAAACTTGAAGGCGGTATAGTACTATATTAATAGAGCAAGTGCATAATCACTCAACCGGAATTGATAGCTTGAGAGCGGTTAGCGCTGGGCCCTTAAACGTGTGGGGCCCGTAGCTACAGGTGTAGCTACTTGTGCTACGAGTATTATCTGTCGCTGGGCACAATGCACGCACACAGACGACACTGCTGTGGATAAATGTCAGACATGACCCAATGTGCTTGGAATGTATGCAATTTAATTCATACGCACACACAGATAAGACAAAGACAGTGATCCCCCGTATAGCCTGAGCAGACCGTCGGAGCAAGTGCTGTTAGCGAGCACCGATGAAGACCGTAACGGCTCTCCACGCCCGACCGCCTTTGTCTCCCTAGTGACGATGTTCACGCACACCACACCAGGTACTCATTTAAGGCTGACTCCACCTAGGGAAAGGCCTAGGACCGGTTCAAAATCGTCACTTGACGCGTTGGCCGTGAGCGGCGATCGAAACTCGGCTCGCAGGGTCTGTAGCGCTGCGCCCTAATGCACGACACTACCGCTCCCCCGCCACAGACATGCGCCACAGTCACGCCCCGGTGAATCTTCGACAGACTGTCGACAAAACGCGGGGGATGTGGGTGGCGCGGCTTCGGGCCGGGTGCCTCGCCCCCGCGCGAGTCCACAAAGGCTGCGGCGCGGATACCGTGCAGGAAAAATGCTGACACCCCCCCCCCCATACGTATTGTACGTCATTAAGAAGCGCAGCACGGCGGTTTGATGAACTCGTAACTAATTCTAGATGTGAAGCTTTCGTGACTGCAATGATTCATACTCTGAGGTTTTTTCGGTAAAGTCACGTAGGTCAAAAAATAATAATAAGTGAAAATAACTCAATTAAATCTCTTGGATTTCTCCTCACTTGTTACAGTAAATTTAGCTGTGACGGTCCCACCTGAAGACGGAGACTTGTGTTGCCTCCGAAACGTCGTGATTTAATTGAGCTATTTTCATTTATTATTATTTTATTATAATTATTTTGACCTACGTGACTTTACCGAAAAAACCTAAGAGTATCGTAACTAATTGGCACGGTTTGTGTACGGGACACGCCTTACGCGGATTGGCTGTGTCGGGTGGTGTGTGGGTTTCACGACACATTTATATTTACGCGATGTAACCCTAAAAAAAGAAAACTCTCATACAGCGTGCTCCAAAAAGATGTTAACACTCAAACGTCGTGAGAATTCTTTTATTGTTTTATTTTTATTATTTTATTATTTCCCTTCTACGTGACTTTACCGAAAGAACCAAGAAGATGAATCCCTGCAGTCACGAAAGCTTTAAATCGAAACTCATATGGGACTATCGTTTTTAATGGACAAAGAACGGATAATACTACACTGTAACATGATAACAAATATGTGTTTAATAGTTTCAAAAAGTCAGTCTCCACGTGTTCGCCATCGTTGTCAACGCGTGCCTGGAATCTTCTCCAGGTGGTCTCTAGAGGCCGAAGGCTGCACATTTCTTGTCGCGTTGCTGCAAATTCTCAGAAGTGTTCACGCTTTTTTTAAAGCACCCCCTATTACGGATAACATTCAGTTCAACGTTGCGGTGTTGTGCAAAACGAATTGTTACTGTCCAAGACTAATTCGAGAATCCATTTAAAATTGAGAGAAATTCTAATAAATTTAACCGCTCTGACATCTACAGGCTTAGTGTGGCCTAGAGGCGTATTCTTGAGTAATACATCTTACAATAGCACTTCCTTATCGAGGAAACACAATACTAATTAAATTATTACTAATCTATTATATAATTATAATGACCCCACCCCCAAGGCCGTAATTATAATATATATTGGGGGGGACACAAATCCCCTCCAATATTCAAATGTGCTCAAAATCTCCCCCCCCCCAATATATTGGTATAAAATAGATATCTGTTTCATATTCTTAGGTTTTTTCGGTAAAGTCACGTAGATAAAAAAAATAAATTAATAAAAGTAAAATAAAAATAAAATAAAAATCACGACGTTTCGGAGGCAACACAAGCTTCCGTCTTCAGGTGGAACCGTCACAGCACGATAGCTGTATCAAGTGAGAGAAATTCGAAGAAAACAGTCCTTGTATATATACTGGTTGAGGGTGGGAGGAGCCAAGGCAGGCCCTGAATATTATTTTTGTGAGGTTCGGTTTACCGAAAAAACCTAAGAATATGAATCCTTGCAGTCACGAAAGCTTCAAATCTAGAAATAGATATCTGTTTATATGATTGTGGTTTTGGTTGTACTTTATTCATCCCTAATATCTGCCATTACATACAATGAAATAAGAAAAGGTAAAAAAAAAGCAGAGCAATGTAATACAATACACTATTAGACATTATTGTACAAAATAAATCAAAAGTCCATCCCATGTGTTAGTGAATGTTTTAATATTTTAGGCAGGAAATTCGTTTTTACATTTAGATAGTTTTTTCTGTGGGGGGGGTGACCCCCTGGAAGATTTGGTCCCCCTCAATGTTGACTACATGGCTACGGCCTTGCCCCCCCCCACTCCTCCACCTCTGATCTCTGCACCTGGTGGGTTCAGTGATGACGTCATCCTGCTCTATTTAAGACCGGAAGCAAGTGGAGGGCTTCACTAATCTGGCAAATCGCCTGATGATGCTGGATGTAATTACCAGCGAAACGTCGTACTACTCAATTTGTAAATGTTGTGGATTTACTCTCCAACACACCGGTGGGCTGACGTAGTCACTAATTGGCGCGTTTTGTTTACGTGACAAATCCCTTGCTGATTGGCCGTGTCGGGTGGTGGAGGGGTTACGACACATTTATACTTGTATTATGAAATTTTGACTTAAAACTGTCGTGACTGCAGGAATTCATATTCTTGGTTCTTTCGGTAAAGTCACGTAGATAAAAAAAATTCAACGAAATAAAATAAATTCAAATGTATAACAATTATTTATTTTATTACTTTAAGTTAATTTTCTATCTACGTGACTTTACTGTATTATGAATGATTATAATGAATGGATTATATTGTTCACGACAACCTACCACCTGCTTAACTGATGTTAAACTTCTTTCGCGAGGTGGCACGCAAACCGACCGCGCTCACCAGAGGTACGGGTTGCGTGGGGGAATGAGAACACACTCAGCACGACAAGAAGCAGCTCTGAAGACATGAGTCCGCGTATATCGACGACATTACTCACTGATACGCAACGCGATATGAGTCCCTGACTAACGCAAAACGCACACAACCCACTAATACACACCGTCAAACACGTAACCGCGTGGTTGGTGTTCGTGTTTCGGGATGACCTTTTGGGAGGCTTGCATCTTGACCTTTTTTGCTCGTTTGATCATGGAGTTACATTTGACCTTTGTGATTTCATTTGGGTGCTGTGCGTGTTGTCACTTAATGGGAAATGTCGCAGTGTGTCTCAAAATATCACCAACAGGAAAGACGGCCCAAATCTCACGATCATACACGCGAAGACGGCCCCAATCTCGTAACACAATCTCACCAGGACAGGTTTTGATATTCGTGAGCTGGAATCGAACTCGCGTCGCCGGTCTTCGTAGCGCAGGGCGCTAACCGCTACACTACCGCTCCCCGCACGTAAAGACAAAGATCCCCCGTGTAGCCTTAACAGACTATAGGGGCAATTGCTGTTAGCGAGCACCTATGAAGGCCAGCACGGCACACGAGGGGGCGGGTGGGCCAGTACCACGCCTGGCCGCCTTTGTCTCCCCAGTGGCAATGCTTTCACACCGAACCAGGTACTCAATTTGGGCTGAGTCGACCTAGGGGAGGCCCAGGACCGGTTCAGATAATTGTCACCGGTGTTGGCCGTGAGTGGGAATCGAACCGGGTCACCAGGTTCGTAGCACAGGGCGCTAACCGCTACACTACCGCTCCCCACACACACACGCACACACTCTCACAGACACCCCAAGGCGACACAGGTGAGGGAGGCGTTCACCTTGGAACATTCCATTCCTCGGGAGGGGAGGGGAGGGGTGGACCGGGTCGCAACCACTGCCGTGCCATGCACCGCAGGGGGGGGGGGGTAACCATGGCTACAGTGGCAGGGAACATCACGTGACTCGGGGGGACGCTTTGAGTCGAGTAGGGCTAGGGTCAGGATCAAGGTCGGGGTTAGGGTTAGTGTCTGTGTGGTGAGTGTGGTTAGGGTTAGTGTCTGTGTGGTGAGTGTGGTGTGTGTGGTTAGGGCTCGTGTCTGTGTGGTTAGGGTTAGTGTCTGTGTGGTGAGTGTGGTGAGTGTGGTTAGGGCTCGTGTCTGTGTGGGGAGTGTGGTGAGTGTGGTCAGGGCTCGTGTTTGTGTGGTGAGTGTGGTGAGTGTGGTTAGGGTTAGTGTCTGTGTGGTGAGTGTGGTGAGTGTGGTTAGGGTTAGTGCCTGTGTGGTGAGTGTGGTTAGTATGGTTAGGGTTAGTGTCTGGGTGGTTAGGGTGGTGAGTGTGGTTAGGGCTCGTGTCTGTGTGGTGAGTGTGGTTATTGTGGTTAGGGTTAGGGCTCGGGTTCGCGTATCTTGGCTAATAAATCGTGTTGCCACCTGTCCGGGTTTTACGCGGACAGCACGCAGGAATTGGCGTCTGTGTTCGGCGGGCAGGAACTGATTTGTACCAAGATCTGGTAACGGGCGTTGCGTTAATATTTCTCTTAAGATGTCGCACTGTTCCGGTAAGAGACCTAGGGCTGATTGATACAATTATGTCCGGGGTTTGGTCTACAACGGAAAAGGCGGAAACTTTACGCACAGCGCAAGCTACAGGGGGCAATCCTTCCAATTCTGCGGAACGAATTCTCTCTCTTGAGATGGGGGGGGGGGGGGGCGATGTCGTTGTCTTGATGTCACGTACAGCAAGCATCCTGCACCGTGACCCTCCATCGCAGGGCCGCTTGGGAGGTCATCCCTACGCGGCGATTTATCCGGTCTCAGGCACTCGGTTCGCTCCTCGCACCTACCAGGGCAGATGGCAGCGTCAGGCAAAGCCACTCACGAGGGGAAGGGGTGGGGTGGCTAGGGGATTAACAACTTCCAACCTCTTGAGGTGTTCTAGATTTGAAGCTTTCGTGACTGCAAGGATTCATATTCTTAGATTTTTTTCGGTAAAGTCACGTAGGTAAAAAATTAAAATTAATACAAGTTAAATAAAAATAAAATAAAAATCACGACGTTTCGGAGGCAACACAAGCTTCCGTCTTCAGGTGGAACCGTCACAGCACCTGAAGACGGAAGCTTGTGTTGCCTCCAAAACGTCGTGATTTTTATTTTTTATTTTACTTTTATTAATTTAAATTTTTTACCTACGTGACTCTTGAGGTGTCTCATTAAAGATGCCCCCACACCCCTTCTCCTTTGTCCCGTTGCGTGGATGTTGCCCGGGGGCTGAGTTGATTCTCCCAAGATCGCACAGAACGTGTCGAGAACAAATGTGGCGGGCCTCACACGTGAAAGGAATCGTTTCAGGACAAATATTAAATCCCGCGTAGCCGTCAATCGGCTCCCGGGGGAAGTGGCTGTGAGGGAGCTACGGCCAACGCGACACACGAGGGTGACCAATAGCACGCCCAGCCACATTTGTATCTGTAGTGCAGGTGTGTAAACGCCGTGCCAAGTACGCATTTTTTTAAGGCTGGGTCGACCTAGTATAGGCCCAGCACCGGTTGGAATATTCGCCACTGGTATTGACCGTGAGCGAGACTCCAACTCGGATCACCGGGTTTGGAGCGCTGTGCGCGAACCGCTACACTTACCCCTCCATGCAAATGCAAACATCCCCCGTGTAGCCTTCACAGACTTTCGGGGCAAGTGCTGTTAGCGAGTGGCAAGCATCTAGGAAAAGCCGGGCACGGCACACGAGGGGGGTGGGTGGCCACAGCAACCACGCTCGCTCTCAACGTCTCTCGAATCTCAAACTCACAGACACATACACACACTCACCCAATCTCATACACTCACAGCCACTCTCAGATAATGGACAATGACACACCACGCGCTCTCAGACAGTTGCACAACAGTCGCAAGAGCAGTACGTCTTACACAAAGACAAAGATCCCCCAGGTAACCTTGGCATACTTTTAGGGCAAGTGCTGTTAGCGAGCACCTGCACACGAGGGGGTGGGTGGCCAGCACCAGGCCCGGCCGCATTTGTCTCCCAAGTGGCGATGTTTTACACACCACACCAGGTACTCATTTGAGGCTGAGTCGACCTAGGGGAGGCCCATGACCGGTTTAGACAATCGTCACCGGTGTTGGCCGTGAACGGGAATCGGTCTTGGGTCGCCGGGTTCGTAGCGCAGCGCGCTAACCGCTATACTGCCGCTGCCCACACACACACAAAGACGCCTCTTACACTGACAATTGCACACAGCTTACATTAAAACTCCCACACTCACCCACACACCCACAGTCTCACCCACTCTCCCACAGTCTCACCACACTCTCCCACACACCCACAGTCTCACCACACTCTCTCAGTCTCACCACACTCTCTCACACACTCACCCACACTCTCACAGTCTCACCCACCCGCTCTCCCAGGCCTCAACCACACACTCTCACACACTCACTCACCCACACACCCACAGTCTCACCACACTCTCTCACACACTCAACCACACTCTCTCCCACACTCACCCACACACCCCCAGTCTCACCACACTCTCTCACACACTCACCCACTCTCCCACACTCACCCACACACCTACACTCTCACCACACTCTCTCACACACTCACCCACACTCCCAGGCCTCAACCACACTCTCTCACACACTCACCCACACTCTCACAGTCTCACCATACTCTCTAACACACTCTCTCACACACTCAACCGCACTCTCTCACACACTCACCAACACTCTCACACACTCACCCACACTCTCACTCACTCTCACACTCAAACACTCTCACACTCTCTCACTCACCCACCCACTCTCCCTAGGCCTCAACCACACACTCTCACACACTCACCCACTCTCTCCAGGCCTCACCCACACTCTCTCACACACTCATCCACTCTCCCACACTCACCCACACATCCACACTCTCACCACACTCTCTCACACACTCATCCACTCTCCCACACTCACCCACACATCCAAACTCTCACCACACTCTCTCACACACTCACCCACTCTCCCACACTCACCCACACATCCACACTCTCACCACACTCTCTCACACACTCACCCACTCTCTCCAGGCCTCACCCACACTCTCTCACCCACTCACCCACACTCTCACCACACTCTCTCACACACTCTCACCACACTCTCTCGCAGTCTCACCACACTCTCTCGCAGTCTCACCACACTCTCTCACACACTCACCCGCTCTCCCCAGGTCTCAACCACACTCTCTCACACTCTCTCACACACTCACCCACACACCCACACTCTCACCACACTCTCTCAGTCTCACCACACTCTCTCACACACTCACCCACACTCTCACAGTCTCACACACTCTCTCACACACTCACCCACACTCTCACACACTCATCCACACTCTCACACACTCATCCACACTCTCTCACACACTCACCCACACTCACCCACACACCCACACTCTCACCACACTCTCTCAGTATCACCACACTCTCTCACACACTCACCCACACTCTCACAGTCTCACACACTCTCTCACACACTCACCCACACTCTCACACACTCAACCACACTCTCTCACACACTCACCCACACTCTCACACACTCATCCACACTCTCTCACACACTCACCCACACTCACCCACACACCCACACTCTCACCACACTCTCTCAGTATCACCACACTCTCTCACACACTCACCCACACTCTCACAGTCTCACACACTCTCTCACACACTCACCCACACTCTCACACACTCAACCACACTCTCTCACACACTCACCCACACTCTCACACACTCATCCACACTCTCTCACACACTCACCCACACTCACCCACACACCCACACTCTCACCACACTCTCTCAGTATCACCACACTCTCTCACACACTCACCCACACTCTCACAGTCTCACACACTCTCTCACACACTCACCCACACTCTCACACACTCACCCACACTCTCTCACACACTCACCCACACACCCACACTCTCACCACACTCTCACAGTCTCACCACACTCTCTCACACACTCACCCACACTCTCTCACACACTCACCCACTCTCCCCAGGTCTCAACCACACTCTCTCACACACTTACCCACACACCTACACTCTCACCACACTCTCTCACACACTCACCCACACTCTCTCACACACTCACCCACCCACTCTTCCTAGGCCTCAACCGCACTATCTCACCCCGCCCACGGAAACGAGGCTGATGTGTGTCTCATTCCTCCCACTTGACTCTCGCACCGTACGCCACACAGCCGCACGCTCCGTGCAACTCCACAAACGCACGCGAAGGTAGCCACAGACAGACAAGTCGAGAAGCCAGACAGACGGACTGCTTGATAGGCAGGCAGACAGGCAGGTAGACTTACAGGCAGCCAGTCACACCGACATTTGACAGATAAGACAGGCACACGAGTAGACGGCTTAACAGGCAGCCAGGTGTCAAGACAGTCATTTGACAGGCGGACAAATAGTCAAGTTGACAGTCAGACTAACAACACGGCCAGACTGACTTCTGACAGATAGACTGACGGGTAGACACGTAGACAGGCAAACTAACAGGCAGCCACACAGACAGACAGGCAGGCAGACAGTCCTTGTGTGTGTGAGAGAGAGATTTAGTGAGCGTGTGCGTGACCTATGCTGCTGGAGGCTGCGCATTGCATTCCTCGGCTGTGCGGCAGAGAGAGAGAAAGAGCGGCTCGTTTACAGGTGAGCCCAACCGCTGAGTGGCGGCGATGAGGCTGTACCTCGCCAACAACACACAGAACCGCACCTCCGAAGGTAAGAGTTGGACTCCTGCACCCTGGCGGTTGATGTTTGTGGACTGTAACGAAGAGCGATGGGTTATCCACGAACCCCTTGGTAGTGTTCGTGTTATAATTGTTTTTTTTACCCTTCTATCTGGCAACAAAACTGACACCTTTTTTACGAGGAGTCATGTTTGCATAGACCACAATACCTGCAGTCATAATGCAAACAAAATACACAACTCTGATAATGTGTGCACTGTCCTTGAAGTTGATTGGTCCACACCCGAGACAGCTTTCCTTAGAGCCTAGTCTCACATGGGTTGCCAGATAAAAGGGTAAAAAAAACAATTATCATATTTTTTACTGGCAAATGAGGTACCAATGGAGTGTTTGTGTTGTGTGTGAGTTCGATTCCTGACCACGGCGGACGGGAGCGGTGGTTGTCCGATACAGGTTCCGTGCCACCACTAAGTCGACTCAGCCTTGATTGAGTGCCTTCTGCGGGGATGTGGAAACATCGGCACCTGGGAAACAAAGGGGGTTGGGGAGCGGTTCTGGCCACCCACCTCGTACTGACCTTCCGAGGTGTTGCTGGCTAACAGCACTTGACCCGAAGGTCACGGGAGGTCTTTGTCTTTGTATGTGTTCATTATATCTATAATCTGGCGACGTTAAACCTCGCTCGCCACACAGTTCCTGTATCGTAAAAAAAAACACGTGGCGACTGTAAATCTCGTGACCGAACGAGTGTGTGAACTCAGTCGCGTGACTTGCGTGTGTCTGTGTGTGTGTCTGTGTGTGTGTATGTGTGTGTCTGTGTGTATGTTTGTGTGTGTATGTCAGTGTGTATGTGTGTCTGTGTGTGTATGTGTCTGTGTGTATATGTGTGTGTGTGTATGTGTGTGTATGTGTGTATGTGTGGATGTGTGTGTATGTATGTATGTGTATATGTGTGTGCGCGCATGTATGTGGGGAGCGGTGGTGTAGCGGTTAGCGCACCACGATAACTTAGTGACTCCCAAGTTTGATTCCCGCTCACGATTATCTGAACAGGTACTGGGCATCGCCTAGGTCGACTCAGCCTCAAATGAGTACCTGGTGCGATGTGCAGTAAACATCGCCACTGGGGAGACAAAGGCGGCCGGGCGTGGTGTTGGCCACCCACCCCATCGTGTGCCGTGCGGGCCTTCATAAGTGCTCGCTAACAGCACTTGCCCCAACAGCCTGCTAAAGGCTACACGGGGAAAGGCTACACGGGGGAACTTTTTCTTTGTTTATCTGTGAAAGTACCGCCGTGTGTATGTATGTGTAGAGTCTGTATGTGTGTGTGTGGGTGTACGTTTATGTAACGTTGTATGCACGTTGTGTGCACGTTATGTGCGAGTGTGCGTTGTGGGTATGCGCGTGTTAATGTTATTGTGCGAGTCATCACGCACAGGGAGCGGTGGCGCAGCGGTTAGCGCGCTGTGCTACAAACCCGGCGACCCGAGTTTGATTCCTGCTCACGGCCAACACCAGTGACGATTATCTGAACCGTTCCTGGGAGCTCCCCTAGGCCGACTCAGCCTCAAATCAGTACCTGGTGCAGTGTGTAAACATCGCCACTGGGGAAGAGACAAAGGCGGCCGGGCGTGGTGCTGGCCACCCACCCCCTCGTGTGCCGTGCCGCGCGTTTGATAGGTGCTCGCTAACAGCACTTGCCCCAACAGTCTGGTTCGGCTACACGGGAGATCTTTGTCTTTGTGTGAGTCATCACGGCCCTTGATTGAATTGTGCCTGCGGGCAGGGAGGTTGCGCGGAGTGTGGAAGGAGTGAGATGGTGGGTGGAGTGTTGCGTGGGGGAGTCAGGTGATGAGAGGGATGATGGGGGGGGGGGGTAACGAGGGGGGTGATGAGAGGGGTGACGAGGGGGGGTGATGAGGGGGGTGATGAGAGGGATGATGAGAGGGATGATGAGGGTGATGGGAGGGATGATGAGGGTGATGAGAGGATGATGAGGGGGGTGATGGGAGGGATGGCGAGTGAGGTGGTGTGGGCTTGAGATGCTGAGGGAACGGAGCCTTGCGGCAGTAAACCTGCCCGGGCAGCTTCGCTTCTCCTTGACGAGGTGAGGGTGGGGGTGGGGTGAGGGTGGGGTGAGGGTGAGGTGAGGGTGAGGTGAGGGTGGGGTGAGGGTGAGGTGAGGGTGGGGTGAGGGTGGGGGTGGGGTGAGGGTGGGGTGAGGGTGGGGTGAGGGTGGGGTGAGGGTGGGGTGAGGGTGGGGGTGGGGGTGGGGTGAGGGTGGGGGTGGGGTGAGAGTGGGGGTGAGGGTGGGGGTGGGGGTGGGGTGAGGGTGGGGTGAGGGTGAGGTGAGGGTGGGGTGAGGGTGGGGTGAGGGTGGGGGTGAGGTGGGGATGGGGTGAGGGGTGGGGTGAGGGGTGGGGTGAGGGGTGGGGTGAGGGTGGGGTGAGGGTGGGGTGAGGGTGGGGTGAGGGTGGGGTGAGGGTGGGGGTGAGGTGGGGATGGGGTGAGGGGTGGGGTGAGGGGTGGGGTGAGGGTGGGGTGAGGGGTGGGGTGAGGGTGGGGTGAGGGTGGGGGTGGGGGTGAGGGTGGGGTGAGGGTGGGGGTGAGGTGGGGATGGGTGAGGGGTGGGGTGAGGGTGGGGTGAGGGTGGGGATGGGGTGAGGGGTGGGGTGAGGGTGGGGTGAGGGTGGGGTGAGGGTGGGGGTGGGGTGAGGGTGGGGGTGAGGGTGGGGGTGAGGTGGGGATGGGGTGGGGTGAGGGGTGGGGTGAGGGTGGGGTGAGGGTGGGGGTGGGGGTGAGGGTGGGGTGAGGGTGGGGTGAGGGTGGGGGTGAGGGTGGGGGTGAGGTGGGGATGGGGTGAGGGGTGGGGTGAGGGTGGGGTGAGGGTGGGGGTGAGGGTGGGGTGAGGGTGGGGGTGAGGTGGGGATGGGGTGAGGGGTGGGGTGAGGGTGCGGTGAGGGTGGGGGTGGGGCTGAGGGTGGGGTGAAAGTGCGGTGCGGGTGGGGTGAGGGTGGGGGTGGGGGTGATGGTGGGGTGAGGGTGGGGTTGAGGTGGGGATGGGGTGAGAGATTGGGTGAGGGGTGGGGTGAGGGTGGGGTGAGGGTGGGGGTGAGGGTGGGGGTGAGGTGGGGATGGGGTGAGGGGTGGGGTGAGGGTGGGGTGAGGGTGGGGTGAGGGTGGGGGTGAGGGTGGGGGTGAGGGTGGGGTGAGGGTGGGGGTGAGGTGGGGATGGGGTGAGGGGTGGGGTGAGGGTGGGGTGAGGGTGAGGGGTGGGGTGAGGGTGGGGTGAGGGTGGGGTGAGGGTGGGGGTGAGGTGGGGATGGGGGTGAGGGGTGGGGTGAGGGTGGGGTGAGGGTGGGGGTGAGGTGGGGATGGGGTGAGGGTGGGGTGAGGGTGGGGGTGGGGGTGAGGGTGGGGTGAGGGGTGGGGTGAGGGTGGGGTGAGGGTGGGGGTGAGGGTGGGGGTGGGGGTGAGGGTGGGGTGAGGGTGGGGGTGGGGTGAGGGTGGGGGTGAGGTGGGGATGGGGTGAGGGGTGGGGTGAGGGTGGGGTGAGGGTGGGGTGAGGGTGGGGTGAGGTGGGGATGGGGTGAGGGGTGGGGTGAGGGTGGGGGTGGGGGTGGGGGTGGGGTGAGAGTGGGGGTGAGGGTGGGGGTGGGGGTGGGGTGAGGGTGGGGTGAGGGTGAGGTGAGGGTGGGGTGAGGGTGGGGTGAGGGTGGGGGGTGAGGTGGGGATGGGGTGAGGGGTGGGGTGAGGGGGTGGGGTGAGGGGTGGGGTGAGGGTGGGGTGAGGGTGGGGTGAGGGTGGGGTGAGGGTGGGGTGAGGGTGGGGGTGAGGTGGGGATGGGGTGAGGGGTGGGGTGAGGGGTGGGGTGAGGGTGGGGTGAGGGGTGGGGTGAGGGTGGGGTGAGGGTGGGGGTGGGGGTGAGGGTGGGGTGAGGGTGGGGGTGAGGTGGGGATGGGGTGAGGGGTGGGGTGAGGGTGGGGTGAGGGTGGGGATGGGGTGAGGGGTGGGGTGAGGGTGGGGTGAGGGTGGGGTGAGGGTGGGGGTGGGGGTGAGGGTGGGGGTGAGGGTGGGGGTGAGGTGGGGATGGGGTGGGGTGAGGGGTGGGGTGAGGGTGGGGTGAGGGTGGGGGTGGGGGGTGAGGGTGGGGTGAGGGTGGGGTGAGGGTGGGGGTGAGGGTGGGGGTGAGGTGGGGATGGGGTGAGGGGTGGGGTGAGGGTGGGGTGAGGGTGGGGGTGAGGGTGGGGTGAGGGTGGGGGTGAGGTGGGGATGGGGTGAGGGGTGGGGTGAGGGTGCGGTGAGGGTGGGGGTGGGGCTGAGGGTGGGGTGAAAGTGCGGTGCGGGTGGGGTGAGGGTGGGGGTGGGGGTGATGGTGGGGTGAGGGTGGGGTTGAGGTGGGGATGGGGTGAGAGATTGGGTGAGGGGTGGGGTGAGGGTGGGGTGAGGGTGGGGGTGAGGGTGGGGGTGAGGTGGGGATGGGGTGAGGGGTGGGGTGAGGGTGGGGTGAGGGTGGGGTGAGGGTGGGGGTGAGGGTGGGGGTGAGGGTGGGGTGAGGGTGGGGGTGAGGTGGGGATGGGGGTGAGGGGTGGGGTGAGGGTGGGGTGAGGGTGGGGGTGAGGGTGGGGGTGAGGTGGGGATGGGGTGAGGGGTGGGGTGAGGGTGGGGTGAGGGTGGGGGTGAGGTGGGGATGGGGTGAGGGTGGGGTGAGGGTGGGGGTGGGGGTGAGGGTGGGGTGAGGGGTGGGGTGAGGGTGGGGTGAGGGTGGGGGTGAGGGTGGGGGTGGGGGGTGAGGGTGGGGTGAGGGTGGGGGGTGGGGTGAGGGTGGGGGTGAGGTGGGGATGGGGTGAGGGGTGGGGTGAGGGTGGGGTGAGGGTGGGGTGAGGGTGGGGTGAGGGTGGGGTGAGGTGGGGATGGGGTGAGGGGTGGGGTGAGGGTGGGGGTGGGGGTGGGGGGTGAGGGTGGGGTGAGGGTGGGGGTGAGGTGGGGATGGGGTGAGGGGTGGGGTGAGGGTGGGGGTGAGGGTGGAGTGAAGGTGAGGGTGAGGGGTGGGGTGAGGGTGGGGGTGAGGGTGGGGGTGAGGGTGGGGGTGGGGTGGGGGTGGGGTGAGGGTGGGGGTGAGGGTGGGGTGGGGGGTGAGGGTGGGGGTGAGGGTGGGGTGGGGGTGAGGGTGAGGGTGGGGGTGAGGTGAGGGTGGGGGTGAGGGTGGGGTGAGGGTGAGGGTGGGGGTGGGGTGAGGGTGGGGGTGAGGGTGAGGGTGGGGGGTGAGGGTGAGGGTGGGGTGAGGGTGGGGGTGAGGGTGAGGGTGGGGGTGGGGTGAGGGTGGGGGGTGAGGGTGGGGTGAGGGTGAGGGTGGGGGTGGGGTGAGGGTGGGGATGGGGGTGGTGAGGGTGGGGGTGAGGTGAGGGTGGGGGTGAGGGAGATGGAGGGATGGAGAAGAGGATGGAGGGGGGTGCGAACCAGGGATTCATTTTAGCCGCGTCCATCCTGGTCGAGAACACATGTCGGCGAGAACTTAATTCCTGGAAGATTGATGCGAGGGGTGAGCTCAAGCGAGGGTAGGCGGGGTGGGAGAGAAGATGGAACTGATGGAGGGAGGCATTAAACGAATTGATGAAGACAGGGAGAGATATCTGTAGGGGTGGGAGACAGAGTTTCAGAGGGAGGGAGGCACGGGTGGAGAGAGAAGAGAGAGTGTGAGGGAGGGAGATTGAAGGAGGCGATGGAGGGAGGGTTAGGGGACGACTCGAGGCGCGAGATAGATTCAGCCGATAACGACGGCGCTTGGCAGAGCCACGGGTCGGGTGACATCACGCATCGAGGAGGAGGAGGGGGGGGGGGTCACGGAAAGTTGTCGAGACGCAGCTTGTGGGTTCATCGCCAGCCAGTCAACCCATGGCACCAAGCCGGCTCTGTGTCTCGCGACACTCCCATTAATGAGCACCTGGTGCGGTGTGTAAGCATCAGCACTGGGGAGACAAAGGCGGCCGGGCGTGGTGCTGGCCAACCCACCGCTGTACCGGTCTTCAGCGGTGCTGCTGCTACAGCAGGTTCTTGTGTGTTGAGTCTTGTTGTCCTTCCCCGTACCTCCGATTAGTACGGTTGGCTACGTGCGGTGCGAAAGAAGTTCAACAAACAACAACAACACTAACGTCACCACGGCGCCCACGCGAAAAGTGTCCAACGCTCGCTGGCAGGAGGTCACGGGACAGACCCCAGCGGGTGCCGTGGGTTGACCGACAGAGGTTCTGCTGGCTCGCCGATGCAACGCAACAACGCACGTACATTTGCCCCAACAGGCTGACAAAGGCTATTCTGGGGGGGGGATCTTTGTCTTTGTGATTCCGCAGACGAAGTCGGATCCGAGAGGCCGCCAAAGCCGTCGCCTGCCCCGAATAAACCCGGAGTCCAACCCCCAGTGAAACCCAAACCCCCGCGCCCATCAAAGCCCCCGTGCCCAGCCGGGACACCGACGGCCCCCCACGGCACCCCGACGGCCCCCCACGGGACCCCCCCGGCGCCGCTCGCCGTGCGGAGGGAACTGGAGGAGCTCCGCACGCAGTTGGAGGTGCACGGCAGACAGAGAAGGTGTGGACGGGGGTGGGTCCAAGAGGGGGGGGTGGGGGCAGGGGGTGGGCGATTGGGGGAGGGAGTGGGTGGGTGGGTTGTTGAGAATATACATTGAATGTTTTTTTGTTGTCATTTTTGCTATGGACCAGCAGCTTGCCGCGTAAACGTCATTCTGTCCCGGTCTCCTTCCCTCCAGTCAGCCAGCAAAACTTGCTCCCGAATATCGTGCGATATGGGGCCCAGGCTGACCCCTCCCGCCTCCCGCCCCCCCCCCTCTCCCCATTCCTTCTCTTCGCTCTCCCGGTCCACTCTCCGTGCGTCACATCCTTGACTCCACTCCCCTTCGCGTGGTGGTGGAGCCCCCGGGTATAACGAACAGGTTGCCACGTTCATTAGAGTTAGCCAGGGTGAATAACGGCCGAGCGTTTGCCATCATCGGCTGTCGGTGGTGGTGGTGGTAGTGGTGGTGGAAAAACAGTAACGGCGAGTCCTCGCCGAGTGCACGGCCGGTGTTCAGGCTTGTAACGCCGTTCTCGCTCGAACGCCGCTCTCTTCCATGGGGGAACACTTTTTGCACAACGCGGAATGCACACGCCGTTATAACGAGGAGCACACACAGCTATAACGCGGAATGCACACGCCGTTATAACGCGGAACGTGCACCGTTATAACGAGGAACGTGTTCCGTTATAACGCGATTTCTGAGCGGTCGATAATGAACTACTTTCTTGAGCTGCACGGCTCAGCGGTACAGCGACACAGTAACGCGGCGATGCACCCTCGGTGATTTGTCCCGCCGTCTCTCTGGGCGCGTGCACGTAGTAGTAGTAGCAGTCGTACATCGTATCTCGCCAAACTTGACCGTTACATTATTTTCAGGGGCAAACGTTTTTGCGCATAGCGGTGCACTTTTCAGGAAGCGCATCTACTACCGCTACCAGCGTGTTCAACGAAGACTCGCTGTGAAGGGAAGGGATGGAAGGCGCTCCCCCACCCCCCCCCCCCCAAAACTACAGAGAGGCCCCCCCCTGGCCCCCCACGTAGCTGGGTAACTCAGAGGTCTGAACGTTGACGAGGACACGCCGTTTGGAAAGGTCACCGAGCGAAGGGGTCATCATCTGAACACCACCTCCACCCCCCCACTGCCAACTCTGAACATCAAAACGTGCAACTCCTCGCTCGTCGCAGTCCCCCGTGGTGCGTCGACACACAGAGACCCCTAGACTCACACAGAGACCCGTAGACTCACACCGAGACCCGTAGACTCACACAGAGACCCGTAGACTCACACCGAGACCCGTAGACTCACACAGAGACCCGTAGACTCACACCGAGACCCGTAGACTCACACAGAGACCCGTAGACTCACACAGAGACCCGTAGACTCACGCAGAGACCCATAGACTCACGCAGAGACCCGTAGACTCACACAGAGACCCGTAGACTCGCACAGAGACCAGTAGACTCGCACAGAGACCCGTAGACTCGCGCAGAGACCCATAGACTCGCACAGAGTCCCATAGACTCACACAAAGACCAGTAGACTCGCTGGGGGGGGGGGGGGGTGAGCCCCCCCCACACCTCTCCTGCAGCGCCTCCGATCGTCCCATGAACAGTAAAGGTCACGAGCCATTCGCCGCCCACGCCCTCCGCTAGCCCCCCGTCCTCTCACCAATATCCCCGCTAGCGCTCCGTCCCCCTCTGCACCACAAATATCTCGCTCTGCGTGCGGCCGCCTCTCCATCCTCTCGCTTTCAAAGCCTCCCCTTGTTTTTTTGCCATTCATGATTTATGTATAAGGGTGGGGGGATAGGGCGGGCGGGGGGGGGGGGGCATGGGGGGGATGGGTGGGGGGTATGAGAGTGGGGGGGGGGGGCAGTTGCATCCTGCCGCGCCGTAATTGGTGAGCAGCGCGACTGCACTTCCAGCTCAGAGGTCGCCGGTTCGATTCCATCTCGTGGAGAGGCAGTTGAAACGTCGACGCCAGTCAAGTGAAAAAAAAATCTCCACCCACAGCCATCCATGGGGGGCGGGGTGCGGGCCCCCCCGAAAACGCGGGGCCCGGGGCAGTCGCTCGGATTCGCCGTACCCCCCTAGAGACTTGCTCTGCCTCCGCCCGCCGTCTCTGTCCGCCCAGGAGTTTGTCGATGGGTTCGCCACAGCGAGTCTGCGATCGCGGCATCTCGCTCACGCGCGTGCGGCGGGGTAAAGTGTGGGTACACGCACCAACTCCGCCAAGCCGCTAACCGTGGAATGGTCCTGACTGTGCAGGCAGCAGCAGCAGCGATAGCGGCAGCGAGGGTCGGTGGATCACACGCACACAGATGATGCTGTTGTGAAACTCCCTTCTGGCCGTGGTCACCTGCGAGGAGGCCGTACCCTGGCTGTGGCAGGAGAAGGCGCTGGAGCAACGTGCGGACTGATATATACTGATATATATGTCTGTGTCCCTTCCATACGGGGATAGAGCGTTGCCCCCTCGCACGTGCGGGGTTTTTCCGCGTGCTCCGGTTTCCTCCAATTTGTGTAATAAACACGAGTCATTATTAACGGGGCTGAAAACATCTTTAGAATGACAACGCAACAGTAGCAGCAACGTGGCCCTCCTGAACACGTACACCTACGACTCTCGTATTCATACGCACCTCCGATGAGCACGGTTGGCTGTGTACGGTGCAAAAGAAGTTCAACACACATTCATTATTATATTATTATCTCTCGAGGGAGAGGAGGAGGGGCAGGGGGAGGAGGAGGGGGAGGAGAAGGAGGGGAGGAGGTTGGGAGGAGGATGAAGGGAGGGAGGAGGAGAGGGGGGAGGAGGATGGAGGGAGGGAGGGAGGAGGAGAGGGGGGAGGAGGAGGGGGAGGAGGGGAGGAGGTTGGGAGGAGGATGAAGGGAGGGAGGAGGAGAGGGGGGAGGAGGATGGAGGGAGGGAGGGAGGGAGGGAGGAGGAGAGGGGGGAGGAGGAGGGCGGGAGGAGGAGGGGAGGAAGAAGGAGGGGGGAGAAGGAGGAGGGGGGAGGAGGACAAGGGGGGGAAGGAGGAGGAGGAGGGGGGGAAGGAGGAGGGGGGGGAGAAGAGGGGGCAGAAAGAGGGGGGGGAGTAGGACCCTTCTATCCAGCAGTGGCGTTACACACCGCAGGCCTTGAGCGTGTCTCCCCCCCCCCCGCCCCCCACCGTAGACTCGACGTGGCCCACGCGACGCGGACGCTGCAGGAGGGACGCCGCTCCCTGGATTCGCTGTGGGTGAGTAGCCGTGCCTGCGTCTCCTCGGGTCACCGTCCTCATCGCGGGCTCGTCGGCGGCCAGCCACGTGGGCCCTGGAATCCACAGAGACGAAGTCACCAACTCGTCCTGTAGCTCGTCAACGGACTGATGGGGCGAGTGCAATTCGCGAGCAGCAGCACCGACGAAGGGGTGGGTGGCCAGCAGCCACGCCCGACCGCATTTTCGTCTGCCCAGTGGTGATGTTTAGGACACACCGCACCGCGTGACTCATTTGAGGCTGAGTCGACCTAGGGGAGGCCCAGGACCGGTGTTGGTGACGCGCGGGCGGGAGTCGGGTTCGTGGCGCTGGGTGCTAATCGCCACACTACCCCCTCTCTCCACACACACGACCGATGATGCTGCATGTAATTACCAGCGAAACGTCGTACTCAGATTGTGAATGGAGGAGATGGAGCCACGGTAATGAGCTCGCGATGCGCGCACCAAGGGGGCTGGCTGGATCGCTACGTCGTGCGGTCCGCGAGCGATGGTGGAGCGAGGTGTGCGGAATCGGGAGGAATCGGATGAGCTAATAAAGCTCCAAATTTTTTTTCTCACCGATATCCAGCAAGTTCCAACAACAATTACAAAAAAAACGACAGGAGCGCAAAATAGAGAACAAGCTAAAGCAAGTCACTAAATAAATAATATACGCAAATAAATACATTATATAAGTCAGATTTATTTATGCAAGCTTGGGCAAGGCAGCAGGACAACAACAGTCGCAGACCACACCAAGATTCAGACAATGAAGTGACAACTTAAAATCGCACTGTCGATGCAACGGGTCACGATCATCCAGCAGCGGGTCGAGCGTGGCCGACGTTGAGACAAATCGGCCGCGCGTCGAAATCTCGGCCCTGCTCCTTTGTCTGCAAAGCGGTCAACGTTGGATGAACGTTGCCCTGACGTTGACCCAACGTTGACCCAACGTTGACCCAACGGCTCCAAACGCATGCCAACGTTGGATCAACATTGGGCCAAGGGTTCCAATCGCATTCCAAGGTTAGAACAACGTCGGCGTCCGAGAAGAGACGGAGCGAGGAAATCAGCTCGCGCGTGCAGGTGCTGGGTGGATCGTTCCATCGGAGGATCGTCAGAGATGGTGACGGCTTGGAAAGGGCCTTCATCCAGCAGTGGACTGATGATGACTGATACTGATGCTGCTGCTGCTGCGACTTACATTACTGCCGCTGCTTCTTCCACTGCTCCTGCGAGTGCCGACGATAATGACACAATACCAATCCCGCTCCGGGCCCTTTGCAAACATTGACTCATTACCCCAGGCGGAATAGGCTCTCACGCCTCCTTAAGTGAAGGCCACCACCACCACCACGACATCGCGAGAGAGCCAACGGCAATGAGCCCCCAGCGCTCCGAGTGGGACCGCCACCGCGACCTGCCCCGACCCCCCCAGGGAGATTTCAATTTACCACAATTGTTCGGACAAATCGCTGTGAGCTCCGTTGGGGTTGGGGGGGGGGGGGGGTTGAGGGGGGGGGGCGTGGGCTCCCCCCTCCCCTCCCCGCCCGCTGTCCATGGACCCTCGTGCGCAATGAGCTTCGTCTCGTGCGCCAACACCCACACACCCAACAACAACAACAACCGCCATTCGCCACTAAGTGGTGGTGACGTCACCACGACGCTTGTGCCAGGTCATGTGCACCTTGAGGCCACGTGAAGTGTCGAAGGCCCGCTGGCAGGAGGTCACGGGGCAGACCCAGGTGCCACGGGTCGACTGACTGAGATGACTGAGATAACTGGCTGATGCACCACCTGTGCCCCCTACTGTGCCAACTTGCTGTGCTTTAGCCACCCGGCGCTCCGCTCGTTGTTGTGAGCGTCGCCCCTCCGCCCTCCGTTGTTGTTGGAGGGCGACTGCCTCCAACTGCCCAGTAGCGTCCTTCACGAGCCTCCTCCACTGAGGCCGATCTTGACACCGCTGGTACCAGTCATCGGCAAGTCCACCCCAACACCCAGACTCACACACCCACACTCACACACCCACACACCCACACACCCACACACCCACACACCCCAACACCCCAACACTCCAACACTCACACACCTCTTTTTTGGCGAGCGGCGGTCGCGTGTGGTGCGTGGAGGAGGGGAGTGGAGTGAGATGAGAGGGGAGAGGTAGGTGAGTGCGTGAAGGAGGGGAGTGGAGTGAGATGAGAGGGGAGTAAGAGGCAGGGTGGATGATTCCATGGGGGATTCTGAAGACGTTGATGCAGATGACAATTAATAACACTGGCACCTCTGACCCAACTCAGGAATTGGGTCATTAGTATTAATGAGCAATTACAACTCATTAATATTAACGAGCTACACAATGATCCTGTCATCACCACCACCCCTACTGTCAATCACCAACATATTGCTATACCCGCGCGCCCTTCCAACTCCGAAACCTCTCACCTCATCACGTCGGCTCCCGCTCGCAGTGGAGACCACAATCACTTCTGTTGTCCTCTTGAGACACATGTTGATGGGGGGGGTGGGGGAGGGTTAGAGGGGGGGGGGGTTACTTGTTCATCTCTTGCCTCTCGTGCTCCAAGACGCCACTGTCTTGGAGCTCACAATTCAAGTCCTTTGTGTCGTGACGCAGAGTGGTGCTGCTCAACGTGGCCGAGTCTGCGACGGATACGATATTACGAGTGCGGGCTTGCCCGAACTCAGTAGCACTCGGTATAAAAATTAACCCGTAAAAACAAAGTTTTTCACTCTAAATCCTTTATATGCGTGGCGGCTAGAGTCCTCTCGTCCTCTGGCTTGAGATGGCTGCCACCTATGGGTCAGATGAGTGTCTGCCAGCATTAAGCAATTGGTAATTAAATATTTTAAAAAAATTCCCTAAACAGTGTACAATTTTGGAAAAAAAATTTCACGAAAATTAATTGTCACGCACAACGAGTCTGTGTGGAAAATGTCAGCTCGATTGGATCACGGGAAGTGGGTTAAAAACGACCGAAAGATTTGCACGGTTGTAAGCAAGCAAGCACGCAAGCACGCAAGCAAGCAAGCAAGCGAACTTAATATAAAGGATTTAAAAAATAGATATTATTATAATTTTTGTTAAAAATAATTCTCAATACTTATTTATTGTTCGGGGTGGCGGTGACGTACAAAAATCAGTTCTCGCGATGTCGCAGACAGAATGTGGCTTCAACCTTTTGAATTGCCGAGCAGTTTCACGAGGACGCGCTGTGTGTGTCACGCCGCACCAGGGCACTGGCAAATGCCTCCACGTGATGGTCAACCCAGCCATGCCCGTGTCTGGGTGTGCGTCACGGTGCCAGCCGCGATAGGCGCTCGCAAACATCACTTGCCCCTAACAGCCTATTATTAAGGCTATGGGGCCGTCCATAAATGACGTCACGCACCTGGGGGGGGGGGGGGGTTGAAAAATGTGACGTCACATCAAAATGCTCAACTTTAAATAAATATAGACAACACGTTCTACTTCATTAATTCGACTTTTTTTTATCAATGTTTTTTTTTTGGGGGGGGGGGCAGAGCTTTGTGACGTCATATTTGAGGGGGGGGGTCTGACTTTTTGTGACGCCGTGTGACGAAGGGGGGGGTGGGTCAAAAATCGTCCAAAATCGCGTGACGTCATTTATGGACGGCCCCTATAAACCGGGGGGGCCGGGGTGGGATCTTTGTCCTGACACGTGTTTTGAGCGTCTTTCACACCGCACGTGGCCTTAACTGAGTGCCCGGGTGGCGGTGTGTAAACGTCACCACTGGGGATACAAAGGCGGACGGGCGTGACGCTGGCTACACCACCCCCATCCCCGTCACGCGGCGTGTTGGCTTTGAGAACTTTAATGGAGAGCGGTGGGTTCTGAATGAACCCGTGTGCGTGTGTTTGTGCGTGTGTGTGAGACATTTTAAATTTTGGGGGGGGGGAGCGGTAGTGTAGCGGTTAGTGCGCTGCGCTACGAACCTGGCGACCCGGGTTCGATTCCCGCTCACGGTCAACACCAGATTATCTGAACCGGTCCTGGGCCTCCCCTAGGTCGACTCAGCCTCAAATGAGTACCTGGTGCGATGTGTAAACATCGCCACTGCGGAGACAAAAGCGGCCGGGCGTGGTGTTGGCCACCCACCCCCTCGTGTGCCGTGCCGGCCTTCATAGGTTTTCGCTAGCAGCACTTGCCTCTACAGTCTGTTAAGGCTATACGGGGGATCTTTGTCTTTGTTGTGTGTGTGTGTGAGAGGGAGAGTTCACAAACTGATGCCGATCTTCTCGCTGTCCTCCCGCCACCCTGGGCCTCATCTCGCTCACCGCTCCCTCTCGCTGCTTGCCCCCTTACACCTGGAACAAGCTCCCTCTCGATTTGAAGCTTTCGTGACTGCAAGGATTCATACTCTTAGTTTTTTCGGTAAAGTCACGTAGGTAAAAAATGAAAAAAATATAAAATATAATTTTAATTTCATTTTTTTACCTACGTGACTTTACCGAAAAAACTTAAAGAGTATAAGCTCCTTCTCCACGTCCGACTCTCTCTCTCTCCTCACCTCGCTTCTCTCTATTCGTACTGCCCTCGGGGCCCCATTCCCGTCCTATTCCGTCACCCCCAAACCAGCGCACCGCCTAACGCCCTCGATGCCCTCCCATTGCTCCTCGCTTTCTCCACCCGAGTCACGATCTGACCCCCCATCCCTGATCCTTGTTGTTTGTGTACCGTCGTCAGCGAGCATTGTTAAGCGCCCTGGTGAAAGGGCGCTTTATTAATACAAAATGGAACAGAATGGATTCCTGACCAGGGCGAACGGCAGTGGTGATTATCCGAACAGGCTCTGTGCCACCACTAAGTCGACTCAGCCTTGATTGAGTACCTTCTGCGGGGGTGTGGAACAAAGGCGGTCGGGTCCGGTTCTGGCTACCCACGTCCTCGTGTGCCGTGCCGACCGTCTTCGTAGGTGCTGCTCGCTAACAGCACTTGCCCCAGCAGCCTGTGTAGGCCATGCGGGTGACCTTTAACTCTTTGTGTATGTGCGTGTGTGTGTGTGCGTGTGTGTGCGTGTGTGTGCGTGTGTGTGTGTGCGTGTGTGTGCGTGTGTGCGTGTGTGCGTGTGTGTGTGCGTGTGTGCGTGTGTGTGTGTGTGCGTGTGTGCGTGCGTGTGTGCGTGTGTGTGTGCGTGTGTGCGTGTGTGAGTGTGTGTGCGTGTGTGCGTGTGTGCGTGTGTGTGCGTGTGAGTGTGTGTGTGCGTGTGTGTGTGCGTGTGTGTGTGTGCGTGTGTACGTGTGTGTGTGCGTGTGTGTGTGTGCGTCCGTGTGTGCGTGTGTGCGCGTGTGGATCTTGCAGGTGGAAGTGGCTAAGCTCCAGAGTAGCCTCCAGGCGCCGTGATTGGGAGAAGACACCAACGCAGGGGGATTGACAATCTCAAATCGCACCAGAGATGTATCACCTCCGGGGGGTGGGGGGGAGGCGCAGGAGGGGTGGGAGAGTTGTTCACACCAATAATTATCACGTCAACTCGCTATCGCCGAGAGAGAGGGGGGACTCAGAGGTGCCAGGAGGAGGAAGCACAGACGAGTAGCCAGGAAGACAACAGCAGCAGCAGCGGCCTTCGCCACAGCGAGGAACCGACGACAAATTCCCACGCTGCCCCCCCCATCCCCCCACCCTGCCCAAGCTCTGCCGTCCTCTATGTGTCAAGGTGCTATCGGACAATTAATGAGAGAACCGGAGCACCCGGAGAAGACCCGCGCGTGCGAGGGAGCAACGCTCTATCCCCGTGCGGATGGAGGCAGATGGAGTTGATGGCACCGCTTGGCGTCTATCGCCTTCTCGTGGCGAGCCGGCGGTGTGGCGGCAACTCCTCGACGGCTCCCCGCGGGAAGGGAGTTTCACAACAACACCACGTGTCTGTGTGCGTGTGTGTCATCCACCAACCCCTGCTGCTGCTGCTGCTGCTCCTGCTGCTGCTGCTCCTGCTGCTGCTCCTGCTGCTGTTGTTGCTGCTGCTGCTGCTGGGTTGTGGGCAGCCACGTGCGTGGCCACCTCCACCCGCGGCCATCGCCAGTGATTCATTTCATCCGGTACGGTCCGGAACGGTGCGTTCGACGATTTATTTGGGCAACTGAACATCGGTTCTCACATGTTTAATTATTACTTAAAACGACGTGTTCGTACGACCATAGGGATATCGGGTACAGCAGTATAGGCTTCGTACGGATAGGCAACCATTATATTTCTAGTGGTAGTGCCTTACACCAATAACCCCTTCTCCAAGCCAGGCAGCTAATCAGCAGTGTCCACCCACTAAATGGTTTGTATGGTCTCCACAAGACGTTGTTTGCTCAACATTGAATACGAGCTCTCTCTCTCGCTATCGCTTGCACCCTGGGCAAAGGTAAAGATCCCCCGTATAGTCTCAACGGACTGCTGGGGCAAGTGCCGCACCTCCGACCAGCACAGTTGGCTGCGTACGGCGCGATGGAAGTTCAACTTGCATACAAGCACGCGTCAACGTGCACCTGCGCAGCTCGGCACGGCCTCCCCTAGGTCAGCTCAGCATTAAATGCGTACCCGAATACGTCAACATTGTGGACGGTGTGGGGGAGGGGTCAGTGGTGTGGGCCAGGAGTTTTCACAGCACAGACCCCCAACGGTCTTCTTGGTTCTTTCCGTAAAGTCACCTAGAAGGGAAATGATAAAATAATAAAAATAAAACAATACAATTCTCACGACGTTTCGTTGCAACACAAGCAATCACCATCACTTAAAAAACACATTTGTTGCTGTGGTTTTCACACCTGATGATGATTGCTTGTGTTGCAATCGAAACGTCGTGAGAATGTTATTGCTTTATTTGTATTATATAATTTCCCTTCTACGTGACTTTACCGAAAGAACCAATAATATGAATCCCTGCAGTCACGAAAGCTTTAAATCGAAACCCCAACGGTCTGTTGAGGCTACCCAG